>NC_053025.1:372513261-372582340 GCF_003073215.2 Triticum urartu | reverse complement strand
TGCATATAAATTGGTTGAAAAATCAAATATTTGTCCTTGGGTGCATGCTTAGGTCCCATGCAAGAAATGGGAATGAATTTCAAACACCAGGGCACCGTTGATTGCCGGCAAAACATTGAGTGCCTGGTTTTTAAATTCTAGTAAATCCAAAACTCGTCTGAAATTCGTGAAACTTGGCATGCTATCATGGAGCGGCATCAACATGCCGTGGTACAAATTTTGTCCCATTTGGGGCAGGTTTGGGTATATGCTTCTCACAAACCGGAGCTTCTCACAACAAGCATGATGGTTTTCGGTAGGGAACGTCCCACCTTTGTGGATGGAATGATATCCATTGCCTCTTATTGCTTTCATTTTATTATCGTGTCAACATAGAACAACAAGAGTGTCGTGTGAATTTTTCTGATTCTATGGGGGTCGTTTGGACTTGTTTATGCATTAACTGAGTTTTCAATGCATTTATGTGCATAATTCAAATTTGAACTACATTCACATGCTCCAGTGCATATAAATTGGTTGAAAAATCAAATATGTGTCGTTGGGTGCATGCTTAAGTCCCATGCAAGAAATGGGAATGAAATTCGAACACCAGGGCACCGTTGATTGCCATCAAAACATTGAGATGCCTAGTTTTTAAATTCTAGTAAATCCGAAACTCGTCTGAAATTCATGAAACTTGGCATGCTATCATGGAGTGGCATCAACATGCCGTGGTACAAATTTTGTACCATTTGGGGCTGGTTTGGGTATATGCTTCTCACAAACCGGAGCTTCTCACAACAAGCATGATGGTTTTCGGTAGGGAACGTCCCACCTTTGGGGACAAAACGATATCCATTGCCTCTTATTGCTTTCTAAATTTTTCTCGTGTCAACATAGAATGACAGGAGTGTTGTGTGAATTTTTGTGATTTTTCGGGGTTCGTTGGGACATTTTTATGCATTAACTGAGTTTTCAATGCATTTATGTGAATAATTCAAATTTGAACTACATGCACATGGTCTAGTGCATATAAATTGGTTGAAAAATGAAATATGTGTCCTTGGGTGCATGCTTAAGTCCCATGCAAGAAATGGGAATGGATTTCAAACACCAGGGCACCGTTGATTGCTGGCAAAACATTGCGATGCCTGGTTTTTAAATTCTAGTAGATCGAAAACTCGTCCGAAATTCATGAAACTTGGCATGCTATCATGGAGCAGCAACAATATGCCGTGGTACAAATTTTGTCCCATTTGGGGCAGGTTTGGGTATATGCTTCTCACAAACCGGAGCTTCTCACAACAAGCATGATGGTTTTCGGTAGGGAACGTCCCTCCTTCGGGGACGAAACAATATCCATTGCCTCTTATTGTTTTCATTTTTTCTCATGTCAACATAGAACAACAGGAGTGTTGTGTGAATTTTTGTGATTCTGGGGGGTTCGTTTGGACTTATTTATGCATTAAATGAGTTTTCAATAAATTTATGTGGATAATTCAAATTTGAACTACATGCACATGCTCCAGTGCATATAAATTGGTTGAAAAATCAAATATGTGTCCTTGGGTGCATGCTTAGGTCCCATGCAAGAAATGGGAATGAATTTCAAACACCAAGGCACCGTTGATTGCCGACAAAACATTGAGATGCTTGGTTTTCGAATTCTAGTAAATCCAAAACTTGTCTAAAATTCATGAAACTTGGCATGCTATCATGGAGCGGCATCAACATGCCGTGGTGCAAATTTTGTCCCATTTGGGGCAGGTTTGGGTAGATGCTTCTCACGAACCAGAGCTTCTCACAACAAGCGTGATGGTTTTCGGTAGGGAACGTCCCACCTTTGGGGATGAAACGATATCCATTGCCTCTTATTGCTTTCAATTTTTTTTCTCGTGTCAAAATAGAACAACAGGAGTGTTGTGTGAATTTTTGTGTTTTTTCGGGGTTCGTTTGGACATGTTTATGCATTAACTGAGTTATCAATGCATTTATGTGCATAATTCAGATTTGAACTACATGCACATGCTCCAGTGCATATAAATTGGTTGAAAAATCAAATATGTGTCCTTGGGTGCATGCTTAGGTCCCATGCAAGAAATGGAAATGAATTTCAAACACGAGGGCACTGTTGATTGCCAGCAAAACATTGAGATGCCTGGTTTTTAAATTCTAGTAAATCCAAAAGTCGTCTGAAATTTATAAAACTTGGCATGCTATCATGGAGCGGCGTCAACATGCTGTGGTAGAAATTTTGTCCCATTTGGGGCAGGTTTGGGTATATGCTTCTCACAAACCGGAGCTTCTCACAACAAGCATGATGGTTTTTGGTAGGGAACGTCCCACCTTTAGGGACGAAACAATATACATTGCCTCTTATTGCTTTCAAATTTTTCTCTCGTGTCCACATAGAACAACAGGAGTGTTGTGTGAATTTTTGTGATTTTTCAGGGTTCGTTTGGACATTTTTATGCATTAACTGAGTTTTCAATGCATTTATGTGCATACTTCAAATTTGAACTACATGCACATGCTCCAGTGCATATAAATTGGTTGAAAAATCAAATATGTGTCCTTGGGTGCATGCTTAAGTCCCATGCAAGAAATGGGAATGAATTTCAAACACCAGGGCACCATTGATTGCTGGCAAAACATTGAGATGCCTGGTTTTTAAATTCTAGAAAATCCAGAACTCGTCTGAAATTCATGAAACTTGGCATGCTATCATGGAGCGGCTTCAACATGTCATGGTACAAATTTTGTCCCATTTGGGGCAGGTTTGGGTATATGCTTCTCACAAACCGGAGCTTCTCACTACAAGCATGATGGTTTTCGGTAGGGAACGTCCCACCTTTGGGGACAAAACGATATCCATTGCCTCTTATAGCTTTCTAATTTGTTTCTCGTGTCAACATAAAACAACAGGAGTGTTATGTGAATTTTTGTGATTTTTCGGGGTTCGTTTGGACATTTTTATGCATTAACTGAGTTTTCAATGCATGTGTGTGAATAATTCAAATTTGAACTACATGCACATGCTCCAGTGCATATAAATTGGTTGAAAAAATCAAATATGTGTCCTTGGGTGCATGCTTAAGTCCCATGCAAGAAATGGGAATGAATTTCAAACAGCAGGGCACCGTTGATTGCCGGCAAAACATTGAGATGCCTGGTTTTTAAATTCTAGTAAATCCGAAACTCGTCTGAAATTCATGAAACTTGGCATGCTATCATGGAGCGGCATCAACATGCCATGGTACAAATTTTGTCCCATTTGGGCAGGTTTGGGTATATGCTTCTCACAAACCGGAGCTTCTCACAACAAGCATGATGGTTTTTGGTAGGGAACGTCCCACCTTTGGGGATGAAACGATATACATTGCCTCTTATTGCTTTCAAATTTTTCTCTCGTGTCAACATAGAACAACAGGAGTGTTGTGTGAATTTTTGTGATTTTTCGGGGTTCGTCTGGACATTTTTATGCATTAACTGAGTTTTCAATGCATTTATGTGTATACTTCAAATTTGAACTACATGCACATGCTCAAGTGCATATAAATTGGTTGAAAAATCAAATATGTGTCCTTGGGTGCATGCTTAAGTCCCATGCAAGAAATGGGAATGAATTTCAAACACCAGGGCACCGTTGATTGCCGGCAAAACATTGAGATGCCTGGTTTTTAAATTCTAGCAAATCCAAAACTCGTCTGAAATTCATGAAACTTGGCATGCTATCAATGGAGCGTGTCGGTGTACTAGAGTAGGGGTACCCTAGTATCCCGAACTTGTGCACGGGCAGTCGCAGCATCCCGCGGCAAGGCTTGCCGGGTGACCGCCAAGGTCCTCCGTGGTTCCTTTGGAGCCATTCAAGGACAAAGTATCCAAGCCAAGGAGACAAGACCCCGGCAAGAGGAGCTTGCCGGGAAGGCCAACCAAGGCATCTCAAGACCCCGGCAAGAGGAGCTTGCCGGGAAGGCCAACCAAGGCACCTCAAGGAACTTGCCGCGACGCGCCACGCGTCCCGGCAAGGCGCTTGCCGAGGCAAGCCACCACTCTGTGCCCGCGCTCCAGCACATCCACCAACGTGTCGCTTTGGGACCCTTCCAGGCGTACGTGGCGGGAGGCTGTGCAGCCAGCGGTGCGCGGTGGCAAGCGGCGCTGACAAGATTGCCATCGTGGCGAGCAGTGGCGTCCCTGACGGTCCCTTTTGCACTATTTAGGCGACGCGGACGGGCATTTAATGCCCTGGTCCCCTGCCATCAGGGTTAGGTATGATACACTGTAGCAGGTAGCTGTACCAACCGCAACACCTTTCCATTTTTACCCTTGTCTACGTTGCCACCTGTCGGTGACCCCTTGAGCATATAAAAGGAGGCCCATGCGCAACGTAGAGGGGGTTGGGAAGAGAGAGAACACTCACGCTCGGTCTCGTTAGCTGCTGGGGTGTACTGTAGCACTCCGCGCTCCCGAGCAAGAACTCAATACAAACCACAAAGCAGGAGTAGGGTTTTACGCATCCGTGCGGCCCGAACCTGGGTAAACTGCTCGTGTGCTTCGCCTCGATCCGCTCTTCGTGCGACCCGCCCCCGCCGAACCGAAAGGGACTCGGTCCGCCGGTCCCATAGGTGTTCGTGGATTAGTCCCCGACATCTCGGCACGGTAGGGGGCGTCGAGGTTGTGTGAACCAGATCCGGCGTTCACGCGAGCTAGATCTTCATCATCTTCATCGACATGCCGCCGAAGAAGAAGGCTTCGGAGGCAGCTGCTCCGTCCGCGACCCCACCACCGCCGGAGCAAACGGCTGATGGGGCAGACGCCGGCGGAAGAACGGGCGTCGACGAGGGAGCTCACGGTGCTGCCAGGTCCAAGGACAAGGCTGCGCTGCCCATCGGCGGCGTAGCCGGCTCCCACAACGACCGGGCGCACTCCAAGACCTCGGCGTCCGTACATGCACCGCGCCCATCTCAGGAGGCGCGGGACCGGCAGCGTCATGGTACTCACGGTACCATGCGTTTGCTAGACCAAGATCGAGCTGGTGGATCTCGGAGCACTCAAGACCACCATGCACGTCAACATGCTGGCACGAGCGAGGCACGGTCGCCTGGACGGGATACTGCTCCTTCTAATGTGGTTAGAAGTCCGAGCATATCCGCTCCTCGCACCGTTCGCCACCACCACCCGCCACTGCAGCAGAAGCTTTGGCGCGAGCTCAACTGCTCCTGGACTACCCTCCAACGGCAGACAAGATCGACGACTGGAGGGCCACCATTCAGAGTCTCATCGGCTTCGCCAACGGCGACACTCAACGGCAGCCGAGCACGTCGCAGCCGCGGCAAGTCAGCCAGGCACGAGCCGGTGGCGACAAGACCGGTGGGGGTGCAACCACTGTGCACTCTCCGCCCCGAAGGCCAAGATCGCCGACTCGCCGGATCCACCTCGACAGCGACTCCACCGCGTCATCAGATCCACGAGCTCGTCGCGATCAGCGCCAAGTTCTTCACGAACGACAGCAAGAAGACGCTCGTACTCGCATCGAGCGCCGAAGAGAAGCGCGACGTCAATAGACCAGCGCGCTGGGCCCTCTGTCGACATGCATGCGCCAGGGGAACCAGGCGACTTGCCGTACGCGGTAGGTTGCCCTGCGTTTACTCGTGAGCTGCGGCAAGTCCAGTGGCCCAGCACGAAGAATTTCAAGCCAGACGTACCAGAGAAGTACGACGGCAAGTCGCATCCGTCGGAGTTCCTCAGCATCTACACCATCGCGGTGCAGGCTGCCGGGGGGCGGGACGACAAGATCCTTGCCAACTACTTCCCGCTGGTGCTCAAGCCCAACGTCAGGTCCTGGCTCATGCACTTGCCGGACAACTCCATATCCTCCTGGGCAGACCTATGCCATCAGTTTGTCGGCGCCTTTACAGGCGGCCACAAACCTCATGGCCAAGAGAGTGACCTTCATCTGCTCGCCCAGAAGGAAGGAGAGCCCCTGCGCAAGTACATTCAGAGATTCAGCCGTGTACAGCACAACATCCCAGATGTCCACCCTGCCGCGGTCATCAGCGCGTTCCATCAGAACGTGCGTAACCGCAGGATGCGGGAGGAGATGGCGATGTGCAAGATCAGAGACGTCAGTGAGCTGTATGCCCTGGCCGACAAGTGTGCACGTGCTGAGGAAGGGAGGAAACTCCCCGGAGAGAATACAGGAGCAGGAGGATCTGACAGCGAGGATGCTGCCCCGGCAAAGAAAAACCGGCGGCGGAACAACAGGAAGAAGAAAGGCAAAGATGTGCTAGTCATTGAGCAGTCCGGCAACGAAGGTGGCGCCAAGAAAGCCAAAGCTGGTAGCTCCGGCAAGGAGATTGCCGCATGCACCAACTGCCAGGCTGTGGCGGTCGCCGACAAGCAGGACGGCACCGACAAGCAGTACTGCAAGATCCACCGCACCAAGGGCCATGACCTCCAGAGCTGCAAGAAGGTCGAGCAGCTTGTCCAGCAGCAAAAGGCTGAATACGAGCGACGCGACAAGGAGAGGGCCCAAGGAGGCGCTGGAGAATCCGGCAAGAAGCGCGCCGGCCGGGGAGGACGCCGCGGCAAGGCCAAGCAGCGGCAAGGAGACAGACCTCCCCGCGGCCGCGACAAGGATGAAGATGACGACGACGACGAAGACATGGATGATGTCGAGACCAGTGAGCAGGAGTTCCAGAAAGCCACAGAGGTCTTGTGCGTTGACGGCGGTGCTTCTCTGCATACTTCGCACCGCCAACTCAAGCAGTGGGTGCGGGAAGTCAATGCGGCGGAACCACCTGTCGAGTCACGCAAGCTTCTGAAATGGTCCAGCACGCCTATCATCTTTGATATTGAGGACCACCCTGATCGCACAACTGCGGTCGGGTGCTTGCCGATGTTGGTTTCACCAACTATCCGCAACCTCAAGGTCACTAAGATGCTAGTTGACGGCGGGGCCGGCTTGAACCTGATCTCCTCCGCTGTACTCCAGAAACTCCAGATCCCTGACAGCGAGCTTGAAGAGACCGGCACATTCCAAGGAATCAACCCGGGAAGGAGCAAGCCGAAGGGGAAGGTCACGTTGCCAGTAACATTTGGCAGCGAGGTGAACTTCAGGACTGAGAGGGTCACTTTTGACGTTGCCGATTTTCCATTGCCTTACAATGGGATACTCGGCCGTCCAGCACTCGCCAAGTTCATGGCAGCCTCTCACTACGCATACAACATGCTGAAGATGCCAGGCCCGATAAGCGTCATCTCTGTCCCTGGCGACAAGAAGGATGCTCTTATCTGCGCCGACAAGATCTACCGGGAAGCGGCAGCCGCAACAGATCGCAAGTCACCTGCCGTTGAAGCTCCCGGGGGGAAGAAGAAGACCAAGTCCGGCAAGAGTTCTGATGCCCACTCCGGCAAGCGCACCTCTTCGGAGTGCTGCGCTGCCGTCGAGGACGCACCATCGAGCTCCACCGGCAAGTGTAAGAAGACAATGGCAGCTCCGCCAGAGACCAAGAAGGTGTCCGCCAAGGAGGACGGCACTGGTGGTACCTTCACCATCAGTGCCACTCTCGACCCTAAATAGGAAAGCGCGCTCATTGCTTTCCTGCGGGCGAATGTCGACGTGTTTGCGTGGCAACCGTCTGACATCCCCGGTGTTCCCAGGAAAGTAATTGAGCACCATCTTGCCGTTTGTCCTCATGCGCGGCCCGTCAAGCAGAAGGTCAGGAAGCAAGCAGTGGAGCGCCAAGAATTCATCGCAGAAGAGATCAAGAAGTTGGAAGCAGCAGGCCTTGTCAGAGGAGTGCTCCATCCTACGTGGTTGGCCAATCCTGTAGTCGTGCGCAAGGCGAACGGGAAATGGAGACTTTGTATCGACTTTACCGATGTTAACAAAGCTTGTCCCAAAGACCCATTTCCTTTGCCGCGCATTGACCAGATTGTTGACTCCACGGCCGGATGTGACTTGCTTTCATTTCTTGACGCATACTCAGGATACCATCAGATCTTCATGGCAGAAGAGGATGAGGAGAAGACCGCATTCATCACTCCATGTGGCACGTACTGTTTCATACGGATGCCTTTCGGTTTAAAAAATGCTGGTTCAACATTTGCAAGGGTAGTCCATGTCGCTCTTGAGCCACAAATACACAGAAATGTGGAAGCCTACATGGATGACATAGTGGTCAAGAGCAAGGACAAGGCAACTCTGATTCAAGATTTAGACGAGACCTTTGCAAATCTGCGCAAGATCAGCCTCAAGCTCAACCCCGAGAAGTGTGTGTTTGGAGTCCCCTCCGGCAAGCTTCTCGGGTTCTTCGTGTCTCAGCGGGGAATCGAAGCCAATCCCGACAAGATCAAGGCCATTGAGCAGATTGAAGCACCAAAGCGCGTCAAGGATGTACAAAGACTTGCCGGTTGCGTGGCTGCTCTCAGCAGGTTTATCTCTAGGTCTGCTGAGCGCGCCCTGCCGTTTTTCAAAATATTGAAAAAGGCAGGTCCAATGAAATGGACTCCGGAAGCGGAGGCTGCGCTGCAAGACTTGAAGAGATACCTGTCCTCCCCTCCAATACTTGTCGCACCTAAGCCACAAGAGAAGTTGCTGCTGTATATAGCGGCAACCAATCAAGTGGTTAGTGCTGCGTTAGTAGCAGAGAGGGAGGCAGATGACGAGCCAGCAACCACGGCAGGCGCATCCAGCGACAAGCAGGGGGCTTCCCCGACAAGCTCTGGTCCCGACAAGGATGGATCTGCGCAGACGCGCGAGGAGATACAGAAGAGAATGGTACAGCGCCCAGTTTACTTTGTCAGTTCCCTTCTGCAGGGGGCTAGGTCAAGGTACTCTGGCGTGCAGAAATTGCTTTTCGGCCTTCTCATGGCCTCGAGAAAGCTGCGCCATTACTTCCAAGCACATGAGATCACAGTTGTCACTCGTTTTCCGCTGAAGAGGATACTACAGAATCCAGAAGCGACAGGCAGGATTGTTGAGTGGGCACTGGAACTGTCAAGCTTTGGCCTCAAGTTTGAGAGTACTTCAACTATCCAAAGCAGAGCATTGGCAGAATTCATAGCAGAATGGACGCCAACACCAGATGAAGAAATTCCAGAAACGAGCATCCCCGTCGAGGAAGCAAGCAAAGAGTGGCTGATGTACTTTGATGGTGCCTTTTCGCTGCAAGGCGCCGGCGCTGGCGTGCTGCTTGTCGCACCCACCGGAGAGCACCTCAAGTACGTAGTCCAGATGCACTTTCCCAAGGAGCAAGCAACAAACAATACTGCAGAGTATGAAGGCTTGCTTGCCGGTCTCAGGATCGCGGCAGACCTTGGGATCAAGAAGCTCATTGTCAGGGGTGACTCGCAGCTTGTCGTCCGCCAAGTGAACAAGAGCTATCAGAGTCCGTTGATGGAAGCCTACGTCGACGAAGTGAGAAAGCTAGAAGAGCACTTTGACGGCCTACAGATGGAGCATGTTCCAAGAGCTCAGAACGCCATTGCCGATGGCCTATCAAAGTGCGCGCACTTAAGTTACCTGTGGAACCAGGGATCTTTGTGCTCAAGCTGACTCAACCGTCTGTAACGCCATCAACTGGACAGAGCAAGAAGAGGAAGTTGATTTCTGGTGACTATTTTCCGGCAGAGCTTCCCGAAGCCGCCGCCAAGAAGGTCCCCAAGAGCCAAGAGCGCTGAGGAGCAGTCTGCTCCGGCAAGCCCTAGGGTTTGTTCCGTTGAAGCAGAAGCTCCCGACAAGTTTTGCTCCGGCAAGCTTGCCGGGGAACGTCAAGCTCCGGCAGAGCCGCAGGTTCTTGGCGTACAAGCGGATGTTCCCGCAGCAGCAGATTTTCCTTTAGTCCTTGTTGTCGAGCCACTAGCTCCAGCATGGGCGCAGCAGATTGTCCATTTCTTTCAGACAGGAGAACTTCCCGAAGAGCAAGAAGAAGCGGAAAGAGTAGCCCGGCAGTCAAGTATGTACCAGTTTCTCGACAACACACTGTACAGAAGAAGACTCAACGGTGTGAAATTGAAGTGTATTCACCGGGAAGACGGACAAAAGCTGTTGGCAGAGATACATGGAGGCATATGTGGTCACCACATTGGCGCAAGAGCACTTGTCGGCAAAGCATTCCGGCAAGGTTTCTTTTGGCCGACAGCCCTCCAGGATGCAACTGCACAAGTAACCAAGTGTGAAGCGTGCCAGTTCCATTCCAAGCAGATACACCAACCAGCTCAAGCTCTCCAGACGATCCCTTTATCCTGGCCATTTTCGGTCTGGGGGCTCGACATCCTCGGCCCCTTTCCCCGAGCAGTCGGGGGCTTTGAGTACTTGTACGTTGCAATCGACAAGTTCACAAAGTGGCCGGAAGTGGAACCAGTGAGGAAGGTGACAGCACAGTCAGCAGTCAAGTTCTTCAGGTCGATTTGTTTGCCGCTTCGGGATCCCTAACAGGATAATCACCGACAACGGTACGCAATTCACGAGCCGCACCTTCATGCAGTACGTCCAAGATCTTGGCGCCAAGGTCTGCTTCGCTTCTGTTGCTCACCCGAGAAGCAACGGTCAAGCGGAGAGGGCAAATGCTGAAGTGCTGCGCGGGCTCAAGACCAGAACTTTCGACAGGCTGCACAAGTGCGGAAGAAACTGGATCGAGGAGCTGCCGGTGGTTCTTTGGTCGATCAGGACGACGCCAAATCGAGCCACTGGCCAGACACCTTTCGCTCTAGTCTATGGAGCAGAGGCAGTTATCCCCACGGAACTCGTATACGGGTCACCTTGTCGGTGTACTAGAGTAGGGGAACCCTAGTATCCCGAACTTGTGCACGGGCAGTCGCAGCACCCCGCGGCAAGGCTTGCCGGGCGACTGCCAAGATCCTCCGTGGTTCCTTTGGAGCCATTCAAGAACAAAGTACTCAAACCAAGACCCCGGCAAGAGGAGCTTGCCGGGAAGAAGACAAGAACCCGGCAAGAGGAGCTTGCCGGGAAGGCCAACCAAGGCGTACCAAGAAAACTCGCCGCGACGCGCCACGCGTCCCGGCAAGGCCCGGTGAGCGACAAGCTCCCGAGCACGACCAGACGACAACCGCGGCAAGGAGCTTGCCGCGGGAAACCCCCACTTCGTGCCCGCGCTCCAGCACACCCGCCACGTGCCGCTCTGGGACCTTCCCAAGCACACGTGGCAGGAGGCCGTGCAGCTAGGGGTGCGAGGTGGCAAGCAGGCGCTGACAAGATAACCATCGTGGCAAACGATGGCGTCCCTAGCGGTCCCTTTCGGTACTTTTCAGGTGACACAGACGGGCATTTAATGCCCTTGTCCCCTGCCGTTCAGGGTTAGGTATGATAACACTGTAGCAGGTAGCTGTGCCTACCACAGCGCCTTTCCATTTTTGCCCTTTATCTCCGTTGCTATGTCGGTAACCCCTTGAGCATATAAAAGGAGGCCCGTGTGCAACGGGGAAAGGGGGGAGCCAGTTCAGACACTCACGCTCGGTCTTGCTAGCCGCCGGTGTGTACTGTAGCACTCCGCGCTCCCGAGCTAGAAATCAATACCAAACCACAAAGCAGGAGTAGGGTTTTACGCATCCGTGCGGCCCGAACCTGGGTAAATCGCTCGCGTGCTTCGCCTCGATCTGCTCTTTGCGCGACCTCCGCCCCCGCCGAACCGAAAGGGACCCGGTCCGCCGGTCCCATAGGTGCCCGTGGATCAGCAACCCCGGCATCTCTGGCGCGCCAGGTAGGGGGTAAGGGCATTAATTTTGAGTTACTTCCCTTGAACGACCGAACTTTGTATGGAAAACCTGTGCGCGGAGGAACCAGCTCATAGCTAGCTGCGCCCTTGCGTTGTTTCGAGCTCGCTCAACAACATTAAGTGAGCTGCGGCTAGTTGCTTAACTAGCTGCGCCCTTGCATTGTGTCGAGCCTGCTCAACAACGTAAGTGAGCCGCGACTAGTTGCTTAACTAGCCGCGCCCTTACTTTGCTTCGAGCCCGCTCAGCAACTTAAGTGAGCTGCAGCTAGTTGCGACAAGGTTTCTTGTCGGCAGCGGCACCGCCAGCAGGCTGCTGACGTCCCGCACTCAGCGCTCGCGGCTCGGGTGCCTGCACCGACAAGTTCCCTAAAAGCGTAGGGTAAAAGCATACAAGGCAAGGAATCAAGTAAAGGGAGTAATGTTGCAATCATCAGGAGGCCCTTATCGGGTGAAACGAGTCACAAGGCTTGGTGCTGTCCGCCTTGAGACCGAAGATGGCATTCCGGTGAGCAACTCCTGGAACATCGAGCATCTTCGCAAGTTTTACCCGTAAGGCGCGGTTGTCGGACCCTGTCCGGCAACCACCCTTTTGTACAAGTCTTGCCGCTGTTGCATGTAATCCTTTGTACAAAGCTGGGCGCAGATCCCGTGCACAAGTAAAGCTCATGTGCTCCACACATTTTGTCAATTTTATGCTTTCTATTTTTTGGCATATATGATCTGACACTTTGTGCAGCACCTAATCCCCGGTAAGCAATAACGAGCCATAAGGCTCCGTATCTGTATTTTCTCTTCTTTCTTTTTCACAAGGAAAGGAAGGCTCCCTCGCGCACAAGTTTGCTGGGGGGGACAGGAGAAGAAAAAGGTATGGACCAGGCGTCGTTCAAGAACTTCGCCTTGCCGGGAAGCCAACAACAGAAAAGCTAAGTTGCCAAAGTTTGAGCAATCAAATTTTTAATTTTTTAAGTTATCTCCCCTGAACGGCCGCCCTTTGTATGGAAAACCTGTGCGCGGAGGAGCCAACTCGTGGCTAGCTGCGCCCTTGCGTTGTTTCGAGCTCGCTCAACAACATTAAGTGAGCTACGGCTAGTTGCTTAACTAGCCGCGCCCTTGCATTGTTCCGAGCCTGCTCAACAACGTAAGTGAGCTGCGACTAGTTGCTTAACTAGCCGCGCCCTTACCTTGCTTCGAGCCCGCTCAGCAACTTAAGTGAGCTGCAGCTAGTTGCGACGAGGTTTCTTGCCGGTAGCGGCACCGCCAGTAGGCTGCTAACGTTCCGCACTCAGCGCTCGCGGCTCAGGTGCCTGCACCGGCAAGTTCCCTAGAAGCGTAGGGCAAAAACATACAAAAGGAGGAGTCGAGTAAAGGGAATAACACTGCAATGGCTGCCCAAAATAAAGATATATTACAAAATAGCTTGTCGCAGCTCCAACAGATCGTTTTCATAACTTGATCGACAGCGACAAGAAAAAAGAAGAAATGAGCGGCCTAATCTACGCGATCGCCTTCGACCCGCTTGATCCCGCTCACTTTGTCCACAATGGGTGCGACAAGGGCCTTGAGCTCCTCCAGATCAGCTTCTGGCGGCAAGGACCTGAGGATGTTGGTGAGGCGGAGGCCCGGATTGCGGAAGGCCACCTTCATCAACACTTTCTCGAGGGCTCCTGCGCAGATCTCGCGCGACTCGTCAGGTAGTTGCTTGGGGATCCTCTCCCGGAGTCGCTGAAGGGCTGTCGCCACGCCCTTGAAGAACAGGAAGAGCTTGGCGCTGGGCTGGAGGTTGTCGTCGGAGGGATACCCAAGATCCACCATTCCCAGCTGCGCCAGCTCCTTATCGATATCTGTGGCGACGTTCACCAGACTCTCCGTCCAGTGCGTCCCAGTCTCACTGAAGGCGTTCTGGGCGGCGGCAGCGCTCTCCAACGGCGCCTTGTCGGCCTTGATCTCCTCCTTCAAGGCCGCCTCCCGCTTCTTGGCGTTGTCCAGAGTCTTGGTCAAAGTGGTTAGCTTCAACTCAAGATCCACGTTGGAGACCTTGGCGGCGCTGAGCTCCCTGCCCTTCTCGGAGAGATCGGCCTCCAACCGCGCCACCTTCGTCTTCAACTCCTCCTTGGCGGCCTCGGCGGCGGCGGCAGCGTCCTCCGCTTGCTTGAGGGCTCCGCCAAGCTTCTCCTCGCGCGCAGCAAGCTCTTCCTCGTGAGCGTCGAGGTTGACCTTCCGCTGCGCCAGCTCGCCCTCCTCCGCGGCTAGCTTCGCAGCGGCCAGTCGCTGCAGCTCTTCGGCTTATGCCCTCTCGAGGAGAAAGGCCTTCCGCGCTTCAGCGAGCTGCTCCCGCTCCTCCGCCAGGGATCAGAGGGCTTCCCGGTGGAAACCCCCGAGCTCTTCTGCACGCTTTTCAATGTCTACTCCCGCCTTCGCGATGAGCGCCTCGCGGGACTCCAGCTTGGCTTGTCGCGCACGGTAGAGCGACATCAACCTGCACAGCAGCCGCTCTTCTTCGGGCTCGTTGCTGCTGCTGCTTGGCGCGTCGACCAGCGTCAACCCCGCGGAGGCAAGCACTTCTCCGTCAAAAATCTCCCCTCGACCGGCGCTCTGGAGCTTGGTGCCCAGCGAAGATTGATGAAGACGTCGTCGCCGGCCTTCAGGTAGACGCCTGGCTAGGGCTCTCCGGAGCCTGGCGCTGCGGCGGCGGCGGACGGATCGGCGGTCGGTGTAGCGCCTGGCGCTCCTGCGGCCTCAGCACCGTCAGTGCGATCGCCGGACCCTTCGCCAGTTGCCGCGGCGTCTGCCTTGGCGGCCTCTGCGCCGGCGGCGTCGCCACCACCGGTTGCCTCGTCAGCGGCGAGCTCGGTTTCCATCTGCTCCGCAGCGGGTGGATCTGACGACCGGGAAAGGGGGAAGAGTCAAGAAAAATCCAGCAAAAACTCAAGAAGATCAAGAGAAGAACCCAAGGGAAGTTTTGAAGCAAGAGGAGTACCTGCACTAGGTCCCGCAGTCGTGGTCTCCGCCGTCGGGGGGCCACTGGCGTTGTCCCTCGCCGGAGAACCCTCCCTTGCCGGAGACTTCTCCCTTGCCGAAGATCCCTCCCTTGCCGGAGAGTTCTCCCTTGTCGGGGGATTTTCCCTTGGCTCCTGGTGAGGCTGCTCGGTTCCTACACAAGTCAACAAGCAGATATCAGCAAAGACAAGTACCCGAACGCGCCTCGCAGTAGAAAGTAAACCGTACACTTACGCTGGGGGCTGCCATGGAGGAAAGTCGCCAGGTCCGGCAAGCTTGTCTCGGGCGCGCCACCCGCTGTCACGGTGGGCTCGTCCTCGACGACGATCACCGGGGCCTTGGCTCTCTTTCCTGCTCTCTGAGCCAGAGTCCTAAGAAGGAACAAATTGAAAGCAAAGCAAATGAGATACAAGACCAACAGCAAGAGTTGAAGAAATGCAAGTACAACAAGAGAAGCTTACTCTTCTTCTTCTTCCTCGTCGGAGCTTAACGCGGAGAAGTCGAAGCCCGGCGCGCGCCCGGCGCAAGGAGGCGGAGGAGAAGCTTCCCTTGGCCGCTTGGCGGGAGCAGTGGCGGCGGTCTGAGACGACCCTGCTCCGGCTGTCGGCGCGGCGTGAGTAGCGGCAGGGACTGAAGCGGTGGTCCGGCTAGGCTCCGCTCCAGTTGCCGTCGTAGCATGAGGCACTCCCGCGGCAACGGTGTTTGCCGTGGTCGAGCGTGTCACGCGGCGTGGCGACTGTTGACCCGCTTGCCGCTCCGCCGCATCACCAACCTTGCGGAGGCGCCTTCTCGGTGGGGATGGAGGCTCTGCTTCTGATGGGCTGTCCGAAGACGAGGTGGAAGAAGAGTCGATTTGCAACGAGCCGCTCGCGTCCTTGGCGGGCTCGCTCGGCTCGGGGGCTTGCCCAGCAAGCCCCTTCTTGCCGGAAGGCTCCCCTCGCTCGGCACGGCTTGCCGCTTCTGCTGCATCGGCCTCCTCCGCAGTGAACCCGAACTCGCCCGCGGCTGCGGCTGCCGCTGCCTCCTCCAGCCTAGTGGCGATGAGCGCCATCTCCGCATCCGTGGTGTCGCGGGTGAGGCCGTCCTTCTCGTCAAGACGGACTGGCACCTCCACCAAATCGTCGAAGAATTGCTGCACGACCTCATCTGCAGGCTCCTGCCAAGTTGGCACAATTCCGTGCGAGTCGCACTCCGGCATCATTGCGCGGATGCGATTGAGCGAGGAATTGTTGCACAACGGCACAACGCCCCCCGGCAACATGAACACCTCGGGATGCTGGGGGTCATATTTGAACAGCTCCTGCAGCATCGCGTCGAACTCCAGGACTGTGAAGTTGTAATTGAGGCCTGGCCGCAGCCTCATGATCTCTGCCGCGTTCTTGAACTCCCAAGTGGGCCTCCCCCATTCCTGCAAGGGGGCGATGCGGCAGCAAAGGAAGTCTGCGCCCACAGCGCCTACAGTAAGCCCGGCACGCCTGAGGCGCAGGATCCTGGTGACGGCAATCCTCTGCCTGTCGTCCTCCGGGGCCACGTCGCTCCAGTCACTACCGCGCGCCACTGGGGTTCGGCGCTGGGTGGTGAAAGGCTGCGGGCTCTCCTCGACGATCCAGCACCAATCAGCCCTCCACTCCTCCCACTTGCCGCGGAACTCTCCCTCCAGGTAGGTCTCCTTCTTGCCGGCCCTCGAGATCCAGGCGATTCCGCCGGATAGAGCCTCTCCTCTCTCTACTCGGGGAATGAAGAAGTGGCGGAAGAGGGCTACGTTGGGAAGGACTCCGACAAAGTTTTCGCAGAGGTGTGCGAAAACTTCCATTGTCAGAACGGCGTTGGGGGTGAAGTCGAGGAGGTGGAATCCATAGGTGTTCATAATGTCGCAGAAGAAATCCGAGAAGGGCGGGCAGAGCCCGCAATAAAAGAACAACGCGAAGAAGGGGTACCCATTTGGAGCCTCCTTCCAAGCGGCGGCGGGGAGAACCTTTGTGCGCGGATGCGCGCGCGTCTCCGCCGACCAGAACAGGTAGTAGTTCTCCCTCAGCTCCTTCGCGCCGAGCTTGGGGGGGAAAACGGACCGCTCCTTCCACAGCGCCACGAGCCGCTGCGCCTCGGTCGACTTCACGGCCTTCCCCTTGTCGGCTTTCGGAGCCATGGCGGAAGCAATGGAGGAGGCCGACGGCGTTGGTGATGCTGGCGGCAATGGGGCGCGGGGCGCTGCTCTCTCTCTCTCTGCTCTGGGAAGGCGAGGGAGCGGCGGAGGTTTCTGAGATTGGGAACGACAATGGGCGAGTGAGCCGACTGCCCCTGTTTCCCCTGCTTATAAAAGGGGAGGGGGCGGACGTTCCGCATTTCCGAATAAAATAACCACCCACGATCTCGCCCACGACGCCGCGTTTGACGCGTGCCGTTCCGGGCGTGCGTGGTGGAAGCGGAGAGATATGCGGCGTGACCTAGGCCGCGCGTGCCCGTGCACTGTTTTGGGCCTGGCCCAACAGCGCCCGGCAACGTGTATGGCCCAGGCCCGGGGGCTCCTGTCGGTGTACTAGAGTAGGGGTACCCTAGTATCCCGAACTTGTGCACGGGCAGTCGCAGCACCCCGCGGCAAGGCTTGCCGGGCGACCGCCAAGATCCTCCGTGGTTCCTTTGGAGCCATTCAAGAACAAAGTACTCAAACCAAGACCCCGGCAAGAGGAGCTTGCCGGGAAGAAGACAAGACCCCGGCAAGAGGAGCTTGCCGGGAAGGCTAACCAAGGCGTACCAAGAAAACTCGCCGCGACGCGCCACGCGTCCCGGCAAGGCCCGGTGAGCGACAAGCTCCCGAGCACGACCAGACGACAACCGCGGCAAGGCGCTTGCCGCGGGAAACCCCCACTTCGTGCCCGCGCTCCAGCACACCCGCCACGTGCCGCTCTGGGACCTTCCAAGCACACGTGGTAGGAGGCCGTGCAGCTAGGGGTGCGAGGTGGCAAGCAGGCGCTGACAAGATACCATCGTGGCAAACGGTGGCGTCCCTAGCGGTCCCTTTCGGTACTGTTTAGGCGACACAGACGGGCAATTAATGCCCTTGTCCCCTGCCGTCAGGGTTAGGTATGATAACACTGTAGCAGGTAGCTGTGCCTACCACAGCACCTTTCCATTTTTGCCCTTTACCTCCGTTGCTATGTCGGTAACCCCTTGAGCATATAAAAGGAGGCCCGTGTGCAACGGGGAAAGGGGGGGAGCCAGTTCAACACTCACGCTCGGTCTTGCTAGCCGCCGGTGTGTACTGTAGCACTCCGCGCTCCCGAGCTAGAAATCAATACAAACCACAAAGCAGGAGTAGGGTTTTACGCATCCGTGCGGCCCGAACCTGGGTAAATCGCTCGCGTGCTTCGCCTCGATCTGCTCTTTGCGCGACCTCCGCCCCCGCCGAACCGAAAGGGACCCGGTCCGCCGGTCCCATAGGTGCCCGTGGATCAGCAACCCCGGCACACCTCGAGTGCTCGCTTATGATGAGCTTGAGCAAGAGCAGCTGCGACAAGATGACGCGCTACTCCTTGAGGAAGACCGTCTTCAGGCTGCTGTGCAAGCTGCTCGCTACCAGCAAGCTTTGCGCCGATACCATAGCCGCAAAGTTAACACCAGAAGTCTCGAGGAAGGCGACCTTGTTCTTCGGCGTGTTCAGTCCGCCAAGAATTCCAACAAGTTGACGCCGAAGTGGGAAGGCCCTTACCGGGTGAAACGAGTCACTAGGCCTAGCGCTGTCCGCCTTGAGACCGAAGATAGCATTCCGGTGAGCAATTCCTGGAACATTGAGCATCTTCGTAAGTTTTACCCGTAAGGCGCGGTTGCCGGAACCTGTTCCGGCAACCACCTTTTGTACAAGTCTTGCCGCTGTTGCATGTAATCCTTTGTACAAAGCCGGGCGCAGACCCCGTGCATAAGTAAAGCTCACGTGCCCCGCACATCTTGTCAATTTCATGCTTTATATATTTTGCATATGTGATCTGACACTTTGTGCAGCACCTACTCCCCGGTAAGCAATAACGAGCCGTAAGGCTCCATATCTTTATTTTCTCTTCTTTCTTTTTTCTCAAGGAAAGGAAGGTTCCCTCACCCACAAGTTTGCCGGGGGGGAAAGGAGAAGATAATGGTATGGACCAGGCGTCATTCAAGAAAGTTTCGCCTTATCAAGAAGCAAACAACAGAAAAGATAAGTTGCCAAAGTTTGAGCAATCAGATTTTTTAATTTTTAAGTTATCTCCCTTGAACGACCGCACTTTGTATGGAAAACCTATGCGCGGAGGAACCAACTCGTAGCTAGTTGCGCCCTTACTTTGTTTTGAGTCCGCTCAACAACTTAAGTGAGCTGCGACTAGTTGCGACAAGGTTTCTTGTCGGTAACAGCACCGCCAGCAGGCTGCTGACGTCCCGCACTCAGCGCTCGCGGCTAAGGTGCCTACACCGGCAAGTTCCCTAAAAGCGTAGGGCAAAAACATACAAAGGGAGGAATCAAGTAAAAGGAATAACATTGCAATCATTACTCGGAATAGAGTTATATTACAAGGTAGCTTGTCGCAGCCCTAACAGATTGTTCTCGTAACATGACCAGCAGCGACAAGAAAAGAAGAAAACGGGCGGCCTAGTCTACGCGATCGCCCTCAATCCTCTTGATCCCGCTCACCTTGTCCACGATGGGTGCGACAAGGGTCTTGAGCGCCTCCAGATCAGCATCCGGCGGCAGGGTCTTAAGGACGTTGGTGAGGTTGAGGCCCGGGTTGCGGAAGGCCACCTTCACCAACACCTTTTGAAGAGCTCCCACGCAGATCTTGCGCGACTCGTCGGCCATCTGCTTTGGGATCCTCTCCCGAAGTCGCTGGAGGGCCGTCGCCACGCCTTTGAAGAACAAGATGAGCTTGGCGCTGGGTTGGATGTTCTCGTCGGAGGGATACCCGAGATCCTCCATCCCCAGCTGCGCCAGCTCCCTGTCAATGTCTGTGGCAACATTCACGAGACCCTCCGTCCAGTGCTCCACATTCTCCCTGAAAGCAGTCTGGGCGGCGGCAGCACTCGCCAGCAGCGCCTTGTCGGCCTTGATCTCCTCCTTCAAGGCCATCTCCTGCTCCCTGGCGCCGTCCAGCGTCTTGGTCAAAGTGGTCAGCTTCAACTCAAGATCTGCGTTGGAGTCCTTGGCGGCGCTAAGCTCTTCGCACTCACCTTGAGATCGGCCTCCAGCTGCGCCACCTTCGTCTCCAGCTCCTTCTTGGCGGCCTCGGCAACTGCGGCAGCATCCTCTGCTTGCTTAAGGGCTCCGCCGAATTTTTGCTCACGCGCGGCAAGCTCCTCCTCGTGGCTGTCGAGGTTAACTTTCCGCTGTGCCAGCTCGCCTCCTGCGCAGACAGCTTCTCAGCGGCAAGCCGCTGTTGCTCTTCAACTTCGGCCTTCTCGAGAAGAAGGCCTTCTGCTCTTCGCGAGTTGCTCCCGCTCCTCTGCCAGGGACCGGAGAGCTTCCTGTTGAGACCCCGGAGCTCCTCCGCGCGCTTCTCGATGTCCGCTCCCGCCTTCGCGACAAGCGCCTCGCGGGATTCCAGCTTGGCTTGCGCGCGCGGTAGAGCGACAACAGCTTCCGCAGCAGCCGCTCCTCCTCAGGCTCGCCGCTGCTGCTGCTCGGCGCATCAACTAGCGTCAGCCCAGCGGAGGCGAGCACCTCTCCGTCGAAGCTCTCTCCCTCGACCGGCGCCCTGGAGCTTGACGCCCAGGGGAGGTTGATGAAGACGCCATCGCCGGCCTTCAAGTAGACGCCTGGCTGGGGCTCTTCGGAGCCTGGCGCTGCGGCAGCGGCGGACGGGTCGGCGGTCGACGTAGCGCCTGGCGCTCCTGCGGCCTCAGGGCCGTCAGTGCGATCGCCAGACCCCTCGCCAGCTGCTGCGGCGGCAGCTTTGGCGGCCTCTCGCCGGCGGGATCGTCCGCGCTGCTTCTTCGGTGGCAGTGGCGTCGTCGGCGGCAACCTCGGTCTCCATCGGCTCCGCAGCAGATGGGTCTGACGGCCGGAAAAGGGAGAAGAGTCAAGCAAATACCCAAGAAGATCAAAATAAAAAGAACCCAAGGGAAGTTTTGAAGCGAGAGGATTACCTGTACCGGGTTCTGCAGTCGTGGTCTCTACCGCCAGGGGGCCGCTGGTGCTGTCCCTTGCCGGAGACTTCTCCCTTGCCGGAGAACTCTCCCTTGCCGGAGGACTCTCCCTCTGGCATTTCGGGGGCGGCCTCCGGGCGCTCCTGGTGGGGCTGCCCTGCTCCTACACAAACCAACAGTCAGATGTCAGCAAAGAAAGAGTATCCATGCACGCCTAACAGCAGAAAGTGAACCATATACTTACGCTGGGGGCTGCTCTGGAGAACAGTTGCCGGGTCCGGCAAGGTTGTCTCAGGCGCACCCCCTGCTGTCGCGGTGGGTTCGTCCTCGATGATAATCACCGGGACCTTGGCCCTCTTCGCTGCTCTCTAGGCCAGAGTCCTAAAAAGGAACAAGTTCAGAGTAAAGCAAATGAGATACAAGACAAAACAGCAAGGATTGAAGAACTACAAGTACAACAAGAGAATCTTACTCTTCTTCTTCCTCGTCGGAGCTGAACACGGAGAAGTCGAAGTCCAGCTCA
This sequence comes from Triticum urartu, assembly GCF_003073215.2. Taxonomy (NCBI): domain Eukaryota; kingdom Viridiplantae; phylum Streptophyta; class Magnoliopsida; order Poales; family Poaceae; genus Triticum; species Triticum urartu. The sequence goes on along the minus strand of NC_053025.1, from coordinate 372,560,998 downwards.
CGTCTGGCGTGAGGAGGCGGAGGAGTAGCTTCCCTTGGCCGCTTGGCAGGAATAGTGGCGATGGTCTGAGACGACCCCGCTCCGGCTGCCGCCGCGGCGTGAGGAGCAGCAGGAGCAGAAGCGGTGGTCCGCGTGGACCCCGCTCTAGTTGCCGCCGCAGCGTGAGGTGCTCCCGCGGCAACAGTGCTTGCCGCGGTGGAGCGTGTCACACGGCGTGGTGACTGTTGACTCGCCTGCCGCCCCGCTACGTCCCCGGCCTTGCGGAGACGCCTTCTTGGCGGAGATGGAGGCTCTGCTTGCGGCGAGCTGCCTGAAGATGAGGAGGAAGAGGAGTTGATCTCCAGCGAGCCGCTCGTATCTTCGGCGGGCTTGCTCGACTTGACGTCATGCCCGACAAGCTCTTTCACACCGGCGAGCTCCTCTCGCTCGGCGCGGCTTCCCGCCTCTGCTGCCTCTGCCTCCCCAAACGGTGAATCCAAATTCCCTGCGGCTGCGGCTTGCCGCCGCCTCTTCCAGCCTAGTGTGCGTGTCATCTCCGCATCGATGGTGTCGCGAGTGAGGCTTTTCTTCTCGCGGAGCGGACTGGCACTTCTACCAAGCCATCAAACGAACTGCTGCATCGACGTCGTCTGCAGGCTCTTGCCAAGTTGGGACAATTCCATGCGAATCGCACAGCGGCATCATTGCACGGATGCGGTCGAGCGCGGAGTTGTTGCACAGCGGAACGACACCCTTCGGCAACCTGAACACTTCGGGATGTTGAGGGTCGTACTTGAACAGCTCCTGGAGCATTGCGTTAAGCTCCAGAACAGTGAAGTTGAAGTTGAGGCCCGGACGCAGCCTCATGATATCCGCCGCATTCTTGAATTCCTAGGCGGGTCTCCTCTGTTCCTGCAGGGGGGCGATGCGGCAGCGAAGAAAATCTGCGCCAACAGCGCCTACAGTGAGCCCGGCAAACCTGAGGCGTTGGATCTGGGTGACGGCAATCTTAAGCCTATCGTCTTCCGGGGCCACGTCACTCCAATCGCTGCCGCGTGCTACTTGGGCTTGGCGCCGGGCGGTAAGCGGCTGTGCGTTCTCCTCGACAATCCAGCACCAGTCTGCTCTCCATTCCTCCCACTTGCCGCGGAACTCTCCCTCCAGATAAGTGTCCTTCTTGCCGGCCCTTGAGATCCAGGCGATTCTGCCGGATAAAGGCTCTCCTCTCTCTACTCGGGGCATAAAGAGAAAAAAAGGGCTACATTGGGATGGGCTCCGACAAAGTTTTCACAGAGATGTGCGAAAACTGCCAATGGTCAGAACAACATTGGGGGTGAAGTCAAGGAGGCGTGAACCCGTAGGTGTTCATGATATTGCAAAAAAACTCAGAACACAGAGAAGGGCGGGCAGAGCCCGCCAGTAGAAGAACAAGGCGAAGAAGGGATATCCGTCCACGTGCAGTATAGTTCTCTTTCCAAGCGGCGTGGTCATCGGCCTGAGCGGGTTAGTTATAGCAGCGAGCCGGTCAGCTGGCCAAGGCCACTCTCCACAGCGGCTGACCGCTCACGGACGTCGGTGTAGGTTGCAAGTCGGCGTTGCGCGTCCCGCCGTCTCCATCCGCCAGCAAAGACGTAGAGTTCTCCTCCGTTCCAGCTCACTCCGCCGACGCTTGGGAGCGGACGCCATTGCCGCGCTCCCTTTCGCAGCGCACAGTAACCGCTGCCGCCCTCGGTCGCACTTCCACACTTTCCCCCTTTGTCGGCCCCTCGGCCAGCCCATGGCGGCAACGTGCTGGACCGTGCGTTGGTCGGTGCTCCGGTGCCGAACTCGGGCCGGCGCCGGGCGCACTGCTCTCTCTTTCACTTCTCGAGGACAGCACCTGAGGCGACGCGGCGACGCATTTCGAGCATCCCTCGGACCGTAGCACACCCGCGGCGACCACCTGGGCGAACTACTCGCTTTCCCCTCTCTTCTCCACTCCACGATGGAGGACGCGCGCCACGTTCGCCTTTCTCCCGAATAAAGCCAAACCACCCCCCAATGATTCTCTCCACCGGCCCTGCGCGGGCATCTAACCCAACGCGCCTCGCCGTTTCAGGCTGGAGGCGGCGTGGTGGATACGGAGAACGTTCGAGATGATCAGGGCGCACGCACACACGCAGCACACGCTCTCACTCTCATAGCTCGCCCTGCTTTGGCTGGCACCAACAGCGCTCCGGCAGCGTGTAGGGCCCAGGCCCGGGGGCTCAACATTGTCGGTGTACTAGAGTAGGGGTACCCTAGTATCCCGAACTTGTGCACGGGCAGTCGCAGCATCCCGCGGCAAGGCTTGCGGGTGACCGCCAAGGTCCTCCGTGGTTCCTTTGGAGCCATTCAAGAACAAAGTATCCAAGCCAAGAGACAGACCCCGGCAAGAGGAGCTTGCCGGGAAGGACCAACCAAGGACATCTCAAGACCCCGGCAAGAGGAGCTTGCCGGGAAGGCCACACCAAGGCATCTCAAGGAACTTGCCGACGCGCCACGCGTCCCGGCAAGGCCCGGTGAGCGACAAGCTCCCGGACACGACAAGACAACGACCGCGGCAAGGCGCTTGCCGCGGCAAGCCACCACTCTGTGCCCGCGCTCCAGCACATCCACCAACGTGTCGCTCTGGGACCCTTCCAGGCGTACGTGGCGGGAGGCTGTGCAGCCAGCGGTGCGCGGTGGCAAGCGGCGCTGACAAGATTGCCATCGTGGCGAGCGGTGGCGTCCCTGACGGTCCCTTTTGCACTATTTAGGCGACGCAGACGGGCATTTAATGCCCTGGTGCCCTGCCGTCAGGGTTAGGTATGATACACTGTAGCAGGTAGCTGTACCAACCGCAACACCTTTCCAGTTTTTACCCTTGTCTACGTTGCCACCTGTGTCGAACCCCTTGAGCATATAAAAGGAGGCCCATGCGCAACGTAGAGGGGGTTCGGTTCAGAGGAAGAACACTCACGCTCAGTCTCGTTAGCTGCTGGGGTGTACTGTAGCACTCCGCGCTCCCGAGCAAGAACTGAATACAAACCACAAAGCAGGAGAGGGTTTTACGCATCCGTGTGGGCCCGAACCTGGGTAAACTGCTTGTGTGTTTCGCCTCGATCCGCTCTTCGTGCGACCTTGCCCCCGCCGAACCGAAAGGGACTCGGTCCGCCGGTCCCATAGGTGTTCGTGGATCAGCCCCCGACAGAGCGGCCATCAACATGCCGTGGTACAAAATTTGTACCATTTGGGGCAGGTTTGGGTATATGCTTCTCACAAACCGGAGCTTCTCACAACAAGCATGATGATTTTTGGTAGGGAACGTCCCACCTTTGGGGACGAAACGATATCCATTGCCTCTTATTGCTTTCATTTTTTTCTCATGTCAACATAGAACAACAGGAGTGTTGTGTGAATTTTTGTGATTCTGGGGGGTTCGTTTGGACTTATTTATGCATTAACTTAGTTTTCAAAAAATTTATGTGGATAATTAAAATTTTAACTACATGCACATGCTCCAGTGCATATAAATTGGTTGAAAAATCAAATATGTGTCCTTGGGTGCAAGCTTAGGTCCCATGCAAGAAATGGGAATGAATTTCAAACACCAAGGCACCGTTGATTGCCGGCAAAACATTGAAATGCCTGGTTTTTAAATTCTAGTAAATCCAAAACTTGTCTGAAATTCATGAAACTTGGCATGCTATCATGGAGCGGCATCAACATGCCATGGTACAAATTTTGTCCCATTTAGGGGAGGTTTGGGTATATGCATCTCACAAACCGGAGCTTCTCGCAACAAGCATGATGGTTTTCGGTAGGGAACGTCCCACCTTTGGGGACGAAACAATATACATTGCCTCTTATTGCTTTCAAATTTTTCTCTCGTGTCCACATAGAACAACAGGAGTGTTGTGTGAATTTTTGTGATTTTTCGGGGTTCGTTTGGACATTTTTATGCATTAACTGAGTTTTCAATACATTTATGTGCATAATTTAAATTCGAACTACATGCACATGCTGCAGTGCATATAAATTGGTTGAAAAATGAAATATATGTCCTTGGGTGCATGCTTAAGTCCCATGCAAGAAATGGGAATGAATTTCAAACACCAGGGCACCATTGATTGCCGGCAAAACATTGAGATGCCTGGTTTTTAAATTCTAGTAAATCCAGAACTCTTCTGAAAATCATGAAACTTGGCATGCTATCATGGAGCGGCAACAATATGCCGTGGTACAAATTTTGTCCCATTTGGGGCAGGTTTGGGTATATGCTTCTCTCAAACCGAAGCTTCTCACAACAAGCATGATGGTTTTCGGTAGGGAACGTCCCACCTTTGGGGACGACACGATATCCATTGCCTCTTATTGCTTTCATTTTTTTCTCATGTCAACATAGAACAACAAGAGTGTTGTGTGAATTTTTGTGATTCTGGGGGTTCGTTTGGACTTATTTATGCATTAACTTAGTTTTCAAAAAATTTATGTGGATAATTCAAATTTGAACTACATGCACATGCTCCAGTGCATATAGATTGGTTGAAAAATCAAATATGTGTCCTTGGGTGCAAGCTTAGGTCCCATGCAAGAAATGGGAATGAATTTCAAACACCAAGGCACCGTTGATTGCCGGCAAAACATTGAAATGCCTGGTTTTTAAATTCTAGTAAATCCAAAACTTGTCTGAAATTCATGAAACTTGGCATGCTATCATGGAGCGGCATCAACATGCCATGGTACAAATTTTGTCCCATTTAGGGGAGGTTTGGGTATATGCTTCTCACAAACCGGAGCTTCTCGCAACAAGCCTGATGGTTTTCGGTGGGGAACGTCCCACCTTTGGGGACGAAACAATATACATTGCCTCTTATTGCTTTCAAATTTTTCTCTCGTGTCCACATAGAACAACAGGAGTGTTGTGTGAATTTTTGTGATTTTTCGGGGTTCGTTTGGACCTTTTTATGCATTAACTGAGTTTTCAATACATTTATGTGCATAATTTAAATTTGAACTACATGCACATGCTGCACTGCATATAACATAGTTGAAAAATGAAATATATGTCCTTGGGTGCATGCTTAGGTCCCATGCAAGAAATGGGAATGAATTTCAAACACCAGGGCACCATTGATTGCCGGCAAAACATTGAGATGCCTGGTTTTTAAATTCTAGTAAATCCAGAACTCTTCTGAAATTCGTGAAACTTGGCATGCTATCATGGAGCGGCAACAATATGCCGTGGTACAAATTTTGTCCCATTTGGGGCAGGTTTGGGTATATGCTTCTCACAAACCGGAGCTTCTCACAACAAGCATGATGGTTTTCGGTAGGGAACGTCCCACCTTTGGGGACGAAACGATATCCATTGCCTCTTATTGCTTTCATTTTTTTCTCATGTCAACATAGAACAACAAGAGTGTTGTGTGAATTTTTGTGATTCTGGGGGTTCGTTTGGACTTATTTATGCATTAACTTAGTTTTCAAAAAATTTATGTGGATAATTCAAATTTGAACTACATGCACATGCTCCAGTGCATATAAATTGGTTGAAAAATCAAATATGTGTCCTTGGGTGCATGCTTAGGTCCCATGCAAGAAATGGGAATGAATTTCAAACACCAGGGCATCGTTGATTGCTGGCAAAACATTGAGATGCCTGGTTTTTAAATTCTAGTAAATCCAAAACTCGTCTGAATTTCATGAAACTTGGCATGCTATCATGGAGCAGCATCAACATGCCATGGTACAAATTTTGTCCCATTTGGGGCAGGTTTGGGTATATGCTTCTCACAAACCGGAGCTTCTCACAACAAGCATGATGGTTTTTGGTAGGGAACGTCCCACCTTTGGGGATGAAACGATATACATTGCCTCTTATTGTCCCATTTGGGGCATGCTTGGGTATATGCTTCTCACAAACCGGAGTTTCTCACAACAAGCATGATGGTTTTCGGTAGGGAACGTCCCACATTTGGGGACGAAACGATATCCATTGCCTCTTGTTGCTTTCAATTTTTTTCTCGTGTCAACATAGAACAACAGGAGTGTTGTGTGAATTTTTGTGATTCTGTGGGGGTCGTTTCGACTTGTTTATGCATTAACTGAGTTTTCAATTCATTTAAGTGCATAATTCAAATTTGAACTACATTCACATGCTCCAGTGCATATAAATTGGTTGAAAAATCAAATATGTGTCCTTGGGTGCATGCTTAAGTCCCATGCAAGAAATGGGAATGAATTTCAAACACCGGGGCACCGTTGATTGATACGTCCATTTTTGCATCATGCTTTTATATCGATATTTATTGCATTATGGACTGTTATTTCACTTTATGTAACAATACTTATGGCTATTTTCTCTTATTTTACAAGGTTTACATAAAGAGGGAGAATGCCGGCAGCTGGAATTCTGGGCTGGAAAAGGAGTAAATATTAGAGACCTATTCTGCGCAACTCCCAAAGTCCTAAAACTCCACGTAACGTCTTAAAATAAATAAAGAAAAATCCTAGCAAAAGATGAAGGCCAGGGGGCCCACACCCTTCTCACGAGGGTGGGGGCGCCCCCCCCTAGGGCGCGCCCCCTACCTCGTGGGCCCCCTGGTGGCTCTCCGACATCCATCTTCTCCTATATGAGGTCTTTCGATGAGAAAAAAATAAGAAGGAACTTTTCAAGACGAAACTCCGCCGCCACGAGGCGGATCCAATCTAGAGCTCCGGCAGAGCTGTTCTGCCGGGGATACTTCCCTCCCGGAGGGGGAAATCATCACCATCATCATCACCAATGCTCCTCTCATCGGGAGAGGGCAATCTCCATCAACATGTTCACCCGCACCATCTCATCTCCAAACCCTAGTTCATCTCTCGTATCCAATTCTTGTCTCAAAGTCCGGGATTGGTGCTAGTAGGTTGCTAGTAGTGTTAATTACTCCTTGTAGTTGATGCTAATTGGTTTATTTGGTGGAAGATCATATGTTCAGATCCTATATGCATATTATTACCCCTCTGATTATGAACATGAATATGCTTTGTGAGTAATTACGTTTGTTCCCGGGGACAAGGGAGAAGTCTTGCTAAGAGTAGTCATGTGAATTTGGTATTCGTTTGATATTTTGATAAGATGTATGTTGTCTAGCCTCTAGTGGTGTTATGTGAATGTCGACTACATAACACTTCACCATTATTTGGGCCTAGAGGAAGGCATTGGGAAGTAATAAGTAGATGATGGGTTGCTAGAGTGACAGAAGCTTAAACCCTAGTTTATGCGTTGCTTCGTAAGGGGCTGATTTGGACCCATATGTTTCATGCTATGGTTAGGTTTACCTTAATACTTTTGTTGTAGTTGCGGATGCTTGCAATAGAGGTTAATCATAAGTGGGATTCTTTTTCAAGTAAGAACAACACCCAAGCACCGGTCCACCCACATATCAAATTATCAAAGTATCGAACGCGAATCATATGAACGTGATGAAAACTAGCTTGACGATATTCCCATGTGTCCTGGGGAGTTCTTTTCCTATTATAAGAGTTTGTTCCGGCTTGTCCTTTGCTACAAAAGGATTGGGCCACTTTGCTGCACTTTATTTACTTTTGTTACTTGTTGCTCGTTACAATCTATCTTATCACAAAACTATCTGTTACCACTTATTTCAGTACTTGCAGAGAATACCTTGCTGAAAACCGCTTATCATTTCCTTCTGCTCCTCGTTGGGTTCGACACTCTTACTTATCGAAAGGACTACGATAGATACCCTATACTTGTGGGTCATCAAGACTCTTTTCTGGGACGTTGCCGGGGAGTGTAGCGCCTTTGGTAGGTGGAATTTGGTAATGAAAAATTTATATAGTGTGCTGAAATTTACTGTCACTTGTTACTATGGAAAGTAATTCTCTGAGGGGCTTGTTCGGGGTATCTTCACCCCGTCCAGTAGAGCAAAGAGTTGCTCCTCAACCTACTGAACCTATTGAAAATGAAACTCCTTTTGAATTTCCTTCGGGTATGATGGAAAAACTGCTAGCTAACCCTTTTACAGGAGATGGAACAAAGCATCCTGATGAGCACTTAATATATGTGGATGAAGTTTGTGGATTATTTAAGCTTGCAGGTATACCCGATGATGTTTCTAAGAAGAAGGTCTTCCCTTTATCTTTGAAGGGAGACGCATTGATATGGTATAGGCTATGTGATGATATGAGATCATGGGACTATAAAAGATTGAAGTTGGAATTTCATCAAAAGTATTACCTATGCATCTTGTTCATCGTGATCGCAATTATATATATAATTTCTGGCCTCGCGAAGGAGAAAGCATCGCTCAATCTTGGGGGATGCTTAAATCAATGTTATATTCAAGCCCCAATCATGAGCTCTCGAGAGAAATAATTATGCAATGTTTTTATGCTCGGCTTCCTGAAAACAATCGCACCATGCTCGATACTTCTTGTGCTGGCTCTTTTATGATGAAGACTATTGAATTCAGATGGAATTTATTGGATAGAATTAAATGCAACTCTGAAGATTGGGACCTCGACGAAGGTAAGGAGTCAGGTATGACACCTAAGTTTGATTGTGTTAAATATTTTATGGATATCGATATTTTCCGTAAGTTTAGCACTAAATATGGTCTTGACTCTGAGATAGTAGCTTCTTTTTGTGAATCTTTTGCTACTTATGTTGATCTCCCTAAGGAGAAGTGGTTTAAATATCATCCTCCCATAGAAGTAAAAGTAGCTGCACCTATTAAAGTTGAAGAAAAGACTGTCACTTATAATGATCCTATTGTTCCTACTTCTTATGTTGAGAAACCACCTTTCCCTGTTAGAATGAAGGATCATGCTAAAGCTTCAACTGTTGTTTGTAAAAGCAATATTAGAACTTATACACCTCCTGATCAAGTTAAAGTAGAACCTAATATTGCTATTGTTAAAGATCTCTTGTCTGATAATATTGATGGGCATGTTATCCAGCTCGAAGGTGAAACTGCTAGAATTGCTAAACCTTGTGATAAAGATAAACATAGACCTGTGGTAGGCGTGCCTGTTATTTCTGTTAAAATAGGAGATCATTGTTATCATGGCTTATGTGATATGGGTGCTAGTGCTAGTTTTATACCGCATACTTTATATGAATAAATTAAGAATGAAATCGCATCTGCTGAATTAGAAGATATTGATGTCACAATTAGACTTGCCAATAGAGATACTATTTCAGCAATGGGAATTGTTAGAGATGTTGAAGTCTTGTGTGGGAAAACTAAATATCCTGCTGATTTTCTTGTTCTTGGTTCCCCACAAGATAGCTTTTGTCCCATTATATTTGGTAGACCCTTCTTAATACTGTCAATGCTACCATAGATTGCATAAAGAATGTTGTTACTGTTGGCTTGGATGATATGGTTCATGAGTTTAATTTCTCTAAATTTAGTAAACAACATCATGAGGAAGAATTACCTAGTAAGGATGAAATTATTGGTCTTGCTTCTATTGCCGTACCTCCTAGTGATCCTTTAGAACACTATTTTCTAGACCATGAAAATGATATGTTCATGAATGAAAGAAGGGAAATAGATGAAGTATTCTTTAAAGAAGAACCTATGCTATAACACAATTTTCCTGTTGAAATCCTAGGGGATCCTCCTCCACCTAAGGGTGATCCCGTGTTTGAGCTTGAATCTCTACCTGATAATCTTAAATATGCTTATCTTGATGAAAAGAAGATATATCCTGTTATTATTAGTGCTAAACTTTCAGAGCATGAAGAAGAAAGATTATTGAAAACTCTGAAGAAGCATCGTGCTGCTATTGGATATACTCTTGATGATCTTAAGGGCATTAGTCCCACTCTATGTGAGCATAAAATAAATTTGGAAGCAGATGCCAAACCAGTTCGAAGTGGTAAGAAAAGAAATACTCAAACTTCTGGAGGCAGGTATAATCTATCCTGTTGCTCATAGTGAGTGGGTAAGTCCTGTCCATTGTGTCCCTAAGAAGGGAGGTATTACTGTTGTTCCTAATGATAAAGATGAATTGATTCCACAAAGAATTATCACAGGTTATAGGATGGTAATTGATTTCCACAAATTAAATAAAGCTACTAAGAAAGATCATTACCCCTTACCTTTTATTGATCAAATGCTAGAAAGATTATGCAAACATACACACTATTGCTTTCTAGATGGTTATTCTGGTTTCTCTCAAATACCTGTGTCACCTAGAGATCAATCAAAGACTACTTTTACATGCCCTTTTGGTACTTTTGCTTATAGACGTATGCCTTTTGGTTTAGGTAATGCACCTGCTACCTTTCAAAGACGCATGATGGCTATATTCTCTGACTTCTGTGAAAAGATTTGTGAGGTTTTCATGGACGACTTTTCCGTCTATGGTTCCTCTTTTGATGATTGCTTGAGCAATCTTGATCGAGTTTTGCAGAGATGTGAAGAAACTAATCTTGTCTTGAATTGGGAAAAGTGCCACTTTATGGTTAATGAAGGTATTGTCTTGGGGCACAAAGTTTCTGAAAGAGGTATTGAAGTTGATAAAGCCAAGGTTGGTGCTATTGAAAAGATGCCATGTCCCAAGGACATCAAAGGTATAAGAAGTTTCCTTGGTCACGCCGGATTTTATAGGAGGTTCATTAATGACTCCTCAAAAATTTCTCGGCCTCTGACTAATTTATTGCAAAAAGATATACCCATTTGTCTTTGATGATGATTGTGTAGAAGCATTTGAAATACTTAAGAAAGCATTAGTCTCTGCACCTGTTGTTCAGCCACCTGATTGGAATTTACCCTTTAAAATTATGTGTGATGCTAGTGATTATGTTGTAGGTGCTGTTCTAGGGCAAAGAGTTGGTAAGAAATTAAATGTTATTCATTATGCTAGTAAGACTCTAGACAATGCTCAAAGAAATTATGCTACTACTGAAAAAGAGCTTTTAGCAGTTGTATTTGCTTGTGATAAGTTCATATCTTATATTGTTGATTCTAAAGTAACTATTCACACTGATCATGCTGCTATTAAATATCTTATGGAAAAGAAAGATGCCAAACCTAGACTTATTAGATGGGTTCTCTTGCTACAAGAATTTGATTTGAATATTGTTGATAGAAAGGGAACAGAGAACCCCATTGCAGACAACTTGTCTAGGTTAGAGAATGTTCTTGATGACCCACTACCTATTAATGATGACTTTCCTGATGAACATTTAAATGTTATAAGTACTTCTCGTAGTACTCCATGGTATGCTGATTATGCTAATTATATTGTTGCTAAGTTTATACCACCTAGTTTCACATACCAGCAAAAGAAAAAGTTTTTCTATGACTTGAGACATTACTTTTGGGATGACCCACATCTTTATAAAGAAGGAGTAGATGGTGTTATTAGACGTTGTGTACCTGAGCATGAACAGGAACAGATCCTATGCAAGTGTCATTCTGAGTCTTATGGAGGACACCACGCTGGAGATAGAACTGCACATAAGGTATTGCAATCTAGTTTTTATTGGACTACTCTCTTCAAGGATGCCCGTAAGTTTGTCTTGTCTTGTGATGAATTTCAAAGAATTGGTAATATTAGTAGATGTCAAGAAATGCCTATGAATTATTCTCTTGTTATTGAACCGTTTGATGTTTGGGGTTTTGATTATATGGGACCTTTTCCTGCCTCTAATGGATACACACATATTTTAGTTGCTTTTGATTACGTTACTAAGTGGGTAGAAGCTATTCCAACTAGTAGTGCTGATCATAACACTTCTATTAAAATGCTTAAAGAAGTTATTTTCCCGAGGTTTAGAGTCCCTAGATATTTAAAGACTGATGTTGGTTCACACTTTATTCATGGTGCCTTCCGTAAAATGCTTGCTAAATATGATGTTAATCATAGAATTGCATCCCCTTGTCACCCACAGTCTAGTGGTCAAGTAGAGTTGAGCAATAGAGAGCTCAAATTAATTTTGCAAAAGACTGTTAATAGGTCTAGAAAGAATTGGTCTAAGAAACTTGATGATGCATTATGGGCTTATAGAACTGCATATAAAAATCCTATGGGTATGTCTCCATATAAAATGGTTTACGGAAAAGCATGTCACTTACCTCTCGAACTAGAATACAAGGCATATTGGGCTATTAAAGAGCTTAACTATGATTTTAAACTTGCCGGTGAGAAGAGGTTATTTGATATTAGCTCACTTGATGAATGGAGAACCCAAGCTTATGAAAATGCCAAGTTGTTTAAAGAAAAAGTTAAAAGTTGGCATGACAAAAGGATACAAAAGCGTGAGTTTAATGTAGGTGATTATGTATTGCTATACAACTCTCGTTTAAGATTTATTGCAGGAAAACTTCTCTCTAAATGGGAAGGCCCCTACGTTATCGAGGAGGTCTATCGTTCCGGTGCCATAAAAATCAACAACTTCGACGACACAAATCCGAAGGTGGTAAACGGTCAAAGAATTAAACATTATATCTCAGGTAATCCCATAAATGTTGAAACCAATATTATTGAAACCGTAACCCCGGAGGAATACATAAGGGACACTTTCCGGAACGTTTCAGACTCCGAAAAGGTATAGGTATGTGGTACGGTAAGTAAACCGACTCCAAAACAGTTTTTAAGGCAATATTTCTCCGTTTTGAAATATTTAGAAAAATAGGAAAATAAGTAGAAGTCCGGGAAGGACACAAGGGCCCCACGAGGGTGGTGGGCGCGCCCCCTACCTCGTGTGCCTTCCGGACTCCGTTTTCTTGCATGTTACGTATTTTGTTCAGTAAAAATTCATTATATATTCTCCCGAAGGTTTTAACTCCCGTATCACACAAACCTCCTCTGTTTTTCGTTTCGAGCTGTCCTGTTGCAGATTAAATCAACATGTCTTCCCAGGATTCGGAAGGAGAAAGCTATGTGGATGATTACTTAGCAAATCCCAAGGTCTATGGAGATGTGGAACACGATGGATGGACCACAGAGGAAGAAGAGGACTATGAACCCAAGAGGAAGGAGGAGACGAGCTTAGATGAAGATGAAGCACCATTACCTCAACCTGGGGACATGCACGTGGAGTTCAAAAAGTCAAGTCTCCCTGATAGGGTGAAGAAACCCAAGTTCGAGTTTATCCCTTTTCATCTCTTGTAGGAAAATAAGCAGGACCTATGCAAAAAGATATTAACCCTGGAGTGGGAAATTGATGATCTGAGGGATCAAAATGCCGTCCTCAAGCGCAAATTAAGGGAGAAGCCTAAGCCATCAACTAAGCCAACATCACCACCACCTTCTTCACCGACAAAGGAGATATAATCACATGGGTATGGGCACTCCCCTTGGCAACTGCCAAGCTTGGGGGAGGTGCCCCGGTATCGTATCACAATCACAACTCCTACCTTTACCGTTTTTCTTCGTTCGATCCTATTAGTAGTATCTTGATCTAGTAGAATAAAGTTTATGTCATGATCTAGTTTTGAGTTTTGCTTTATGATCTCTCTATGTAATCGAGTCCGTGAGCTATATATAATAAAGATTAGTGTTGAGTCAAGGGCTTGATTATTTTGCCATGATCTTGGGTGAATAAAAGAAAATAAGAAAAGAATAAAAAGAAACAAAAAGTTCATATTGATCTTATTGAGAGTAATGACTTCACATAGAAAGAGTATGATGATTAAAAGTTTTTGGGAGTTGGCAGACATAGCTTTGGTCATTGTTGCAATTAATAGGAAGTAATAAGGAAAGATAGGTTTTCACATATAGATATATTATCATTGACATCTTTTATGATTGTGAGCACTCATTAAAATATGACATGCTAAAGAGTTGATGTTGGACAAGGAAGACAACGTAATGAGTTATGTCTTTCTTATATCTGAGATAAAGTATGTTGTCATGGATCCTCTAACTTGTTGAGCTTGCCTTTCCCCCTCATGCTAACCAAATTCTCAGCACCAAGTAGAAATACTACTTGTGCTTCCAAATATCCCTAAACCAGTTTTGCCATGAGAGTCCACCATATCTACCTATGGATTGAGTAAGATCCTTCAAGTAAGTTGTCATCGGTGCAAAGCAATAAAAATTGCTCTAAATATGTATGATTGATTGGTGTGGGAGAAATAAGCTTTATACGATCTTGTGATGTGGAAGTAATAAAAGCGACAGACTGCATAATAAAGGTTCATATCACAAGTGGCAATATAAAGTGACGTTCTTTCGCATTGAGATTTTATATATCCAACCATAAAAGCGCATGGCAACCTCTGCTTCCCTCTGCGAAGGGCCTATCCTTTATTATTATCTTCTACCTTATGCAAGAGTCATGGTGATCTTAACCTTTTCTTTTTCATTTTATCCTTTGACAAGCTCAGCATGTTGGAAAGAACATGCTATATATATGTAATTGGATGTAGGGGAGCATGACCATTATTGTTGACATTACCCTTGAAGTAAAAGGTTGTGGGGCAAAACTATAAGCCCCTATCTTTCTTTGTGTCCGATTAAACCTCCGTAACCACAAGTATTGCATGAGTGTTAGTAGTTATGAAGGACTAAATGATAGTTGAGTATGTGGACTTGCTTTTTAGCTCTGACATAGACTCTTTCCGATGTTATGATAAATTGCAATTGCTTCAATGACTGAGATTATAGTTTGTCGGAGCCCAATAAGGTTTATGATTTATACTTTTGCATTGTGAATACATCATCACTTGAACATAAGTAATCATATGACAAAATCTATATATGTTGCTGTTATGAGAATAATCATGATGGCTTCATGTCCGTATTTTATTTTTATCGACGCCTCTACCTCTAAACATGAGGACATATTTATTGTTATCGGCTTTTCGCTTGAGGACAAGCGAGGTCTAAGCTTGGGGGAGTTGATACATCCATTTTGCATCATGCTGTTATATCGATATTTATTGCATTATGGACTGTTATTTCACTTTATGTCACAATACTTATGGCTATTTTCTCTTATTTTACAAGGTTTAGATAAAGAGGGAGAATGCCGGCAGCTGGAATTCTGGGCTGGAAAAGGAGAAAATATTAGAGACCTATTCTGCGCAACTCCAAAAGTCCTGAAACTCCACGGAACATCTTAAAACAAATAAAGAAAAATCCTCGCAAAAGATGAAGGCCAGGGGGCCCACACCCTTCTCACGAGGGTGGGGGCGCCCCCCCTAGGGCGCGCCCCCCTACCTCATGGCCCCCCTGGTGGCTCTCCGACGTCCATCTTCTCCTATATGAGGTCTATCGATGAGAAAAAAATAAGAAGGAACTTTTCGGGACAAAACTCCACCGCCATGAGGCGGAACCTTGGCGGATCTAATCTAGAGCTCCAGCAGAGCTATTCTGCCGGGGATACTTCCCTCCCGGAGGGGGAAATCATCACCATCGTCATCACCAACGCTCCTCTCATCGGGAGAGGGCAATCTCCATCAACACCTTCACCAGCACCATCTCATCTCCAAACCCTAGTTCATCTCTTGTATCCAATTCTTGTCTCAAGTCCGGGATTGGTGCTAGTAGGTTGCTAGTAGTGTTGATTACTCCTTGTAGTTGATGCTAATTGGTTTATTTGGTGGAAGATCATATGTTCAGATCCTATATGCATATTATTACCCCTCTGATTATGAACATGAATATGCTTTGTGAGTAATTACATTTGTTCCTGAGGACAAGGGAGAAGTCTTGCTATGAGTTGTCATGTGAATTTGGTATTCGTTTGATATTTTGATAAGATGTATGTTGTCTAGCCTCTAGTGGTGTTATGTGAACGTAGACTACATAACACTTCACCATTATTTGGGCCTAGAGGTAGGCATTGGGAAGTAATAAGTAGATGATGGGTTGCTAGAGTGACAGAAGCTTAAACCCTAGTCCCATTTAGGGCAGGTTTGGGTATATGCTTCTCACAAACCGGAGTTTCTTACAACACGCATGATGGTTTTCGGTAGGGAACGTCCCACCTTTAGGGATGAAACGATATCCATTGCCTCTTATTGCTTTCAATTTTTTTTCTTGTGTCAACATAGAACAACAGGAGTGTTGTGTGAATTTTTGTGATTTTTTGGGGTTCGTTTGGACATTTTTATGCATTAACTGAGTTTTCAATGCATTTTATGTGCGTAATTCAAATTTGAACTACATGCACATGCTCCAGTGCATATAAATTGGTTGAAAAATCAAATAGTTGTCCTTGGGTGCATGCTTAGGTCCCATGCAAGAAATGGGAATGAATTTCAAACACCGGGGCACGTTGATTGCCGGCAAAACATTGAGATGCCTGGTTTTTAAATTCTAGTAAATCAAAAACTCGTCTGAAATTCATGAAACTTGGCATGCTATCATGGAGCGGCATCAACATGCCGTGGTACATTTTCGTCCCATTTGGGGCAGGTTTGGGTATATGCTTCTCACAAACCGGAGCTTCTCACAACAAGCATGATGGTTTTCGGTAGGGAACATCCCACCTTTGGGGACGAAACGATATCCATTGCCTCTTATTGCCTTTCTATTATCGTGTCAACATAGAACAACAAGAGTGTTGTGTGAATTTTTGTGATTTTTATGGGTCGTTTGGACATTTTATGCATTAACTGAGTTTTCAATGCATTTATGTGCATAATTCAAATTTGAACTACATGCACATGCTCCAGTGCATATAAATTGGTTGAAAAATCAAATATGTGTTCTTGGGTGCATGCTTAGTCCCATGCAAGAAATGGGAATGAAATTTCAAACACCAGGGCACCGTTGATTGCCATCAAAACATTGAGATGCCTAGTTTTAAATTCTAGTAAATCCAAAACTCGTCTGAAATTCATGAAACTTGGCATGCTATCATGGAGCGGCATCAACATGCCGTGGTACAAATTTTGTCCCATTTGGGGCAGGTTTGGGTATATGCTTCTCACAAACCGGAGCTTCTCACAACAAGCATGATGGTTTTCGGTAGGGAACGTCCCACCTTTGGGGACGAAACGATATCCATTGCCTCTTATTGCTTTCAAATTTTTTCTCGTGTCAACATAGAACAACAGGAGTGTTGTGTGAATTTTTGTGATTTTTCGGTTCGTTTGGACATTTTTATGCATTAACTGAGTTTTCAATGCATTTATGTGCATAATTCAAATTTGAACTACATGCACATGCTCCAGTGCATATAAATTGGTTCAAAAATCAAATATGTGTCCTTGGGTGCATGCTTAGGTCCCATGCAAGAAATGGGAATGAATTTCAAACACCAGGGCACCGTTGATTGCCGACAAAACATTGAGATGCCTGGTTTTTAATTCTAGTAAATCCAAAACTCGTCTGAAATTCATGAAACTTGGCATGCTATCATGGAGCGGCATCAACATGCCGTGGTACAAATTTTGTCCCATTTGGGCAGGTTTGGGTATATGCTTCTCACAAACCGGAGCTTCTCACAACAAGCATGATGGTTTTCGTAGGGAACGTCCCACCTTTGGGGACGAAACGATATCCATTGCCTCTTATTGATTTCAGTCATTTTTTCTCGTGTCAACATAGAACAACAGGAGTGTTGTGTGAATTTTTGTGATTTTTCGGGGTTCGTTTGGACATTTTTATGCATTAACTGAGTTTTCAATGTATTTATGTGCATAATTCAAATTTGAACTACATGCACATGCTCCAGTGCATATAAATTGGTTGAAAAATCAAATGTGTCCTTGGGTGCATGCTTAGGTCCCATGCAAGAAATGGGAATGAATTTCAAACACCAAGCACCGTTGATTGCCGCAAAACATTGAGATGCTGGTTTTTAAATTCTAGTAAATCCAAAACTCGTCTGAAATTCATGAAACTTGGCATGCTATCATGGAGCGGCATCAACATGCCGTGGTACAAATTTTGTCCCATTTGGGGCAGGTTTGGGTATATGCTTCTCACAACCAGAGCTTCTCACAACAAGCATGATGGTTTTCGGTAGGGAACGTCCCACCTTTGGGGATGAAACGATATCCATTGCCTCTTATTGCTTTCAAATTTTTTTCGTGTCAAAAAGAACAACAGGAGTGTTGTGTGAATTTTTGTTTTTTCGGGGTTCGTTTGGACATGTTTATGCATTAACTGAGTTTCAATGCATTTATGTGCATAATTCAAATTTGAACTACATGCACATGCTCCAGTGCATATAAATTGGTTGAAAAATCAAATTTGTGTCCTTGGGTGCATGCTTAGGTCCCATGCAAGAAATGGGAATGAATTTCAAACACCAGGGCACCGTTGATTGCCGGCAAAACATTGAGATGCCTGGTTTTTAAATTCTAGTAAATCCAAAACTCGTCTGAAATTCATGAAACTTGGCATGCTATCATGGAGCGGCATCAACATGCTGTGGTAGAAATTTTGTCCCATTTGGGGCAGGTTTGGGTATATGCTTCTCACAAACCGGAGCTTCTCACAACAAGCATGATGGTTTTTGGTAGGGAACGTCCCACCTTTGGGGACGAAACGATATCCATTGCCTCTTATTGCTTTCAAATTTTTTCTCGTGTCAACATAGAACAACAGGAGTGTTGTGTGAATTTTTGTGATTTTTCGGGTTCGTTTGGACATTTTTATGCATTAACTGAGTTTTCAATGCATTTATGTGCATAATTCAAATTTGAACTACATGCACATGCTCCAGTGCATATAAATTGGTTGAAAAATCAAATATGTGTCCTTGGGTGCATGCTTAGGTCCCATGCAAGAAATGGGAATGAATTTCAAACACCAGGGCACCATTGATTGCCGGCAAAACATTGAGATGCCTGGTTTTTAAATTCTAGTAAATCCAAAACTCGTCTGAAATTCATGAAACTTGGCATGCTATCATGGAGCGGCATCAACATGCCTGGTACAAATTTTGTCCCATTTGGGGCAGGTTTGGGTATATGCTTCTCACAAACCGGAGCTTCTCACAACAAGCATGATGGTTTTCGGTAGGGAACGTCCCACCTTTGGGGACAAAACGATATCCATTGCCTCTTATTGCTTTCTAATTTTTTCTCGTGTCAACATAGAACAACAGGAGTGTTGTGTGAATTTTTGTGATTTTTCGGGGTTCGTTTGGACATTTTTATGCATTAACTGAGTTTTCAATGCATTTATGTGAATAATTCAAATTTGAACTACATGCACATGCTCCAGTGCATATAAATTGGTTGAAAAATCAAATATGTGTCCTTGGGTGCATGCTTAGGTCCCATGCAAGAAATGGGAATGAATTTCAAACACCAGGGCACCGTTGATTGCCGGCAAAACATTGAGATGCTGGTTTTTAAATTCTAGTAAATCCAAAACTCGTCTGAAATTCATGAAACTTGGCATGCTATCATGGAGCGGCATCAACATGCCATGGTACAAATTTTGTCCCATTTGGGGCAGGTTTGGGTATATGCTTCTCACAAACCGGAGCTTCTCACAACAAGCATGATGGTTTTTGGTAGGGAACGTCCCACCTTTGGGGATGAAACGATATACATTGCCTCTTATTGCTTTCAAATTTTTCTCGTGTCAACATAGAACAACAGGAGTGTTGTGTGAATTTTTGTGATTTTTCGGGGTTCGTTTGGACATTTTTATGCATTAACTGAGTTTTCAATGCATTTATGTGCATAATTCAAATTTGAACTACATGCACATGCTCCAGTGCATATAAATTGGTTGAAAAATCAAATATGTGTCCTTGGGTGCATGCTTAAGTCCCATGCAAGAAATGGGAATGAATTTCAAACACCAGGGCACCGTTGATTGCCGGCAAAACATTGAGATGCCTGGTTTTTAAATTCTAGTAAATCCAAAACTCGTCTGAAATTCATGAAACTTGGCATGCTATCATGGAGCGGCATCAACATGCCGTGGTACAAATTTTGTCCCATTTGGGGCAGGTTTGGGTATATGCTTCTCACAAACCGGAGCTTCTCACAACAAGCATGATGGTTTTCGGTAGGGAACGTCCCACCTTTGGGGATGGAACGATATACTTGCCTCTTATTGCTTTCATTTTATTGTGTCAACATAGAACAACAAGAGTGTCGTGTGAATTTTTGTGATTCTATGGGGGTCGTTTGGACTTGTTATATGCATTAACTGAGTTTTCAATGCATTTAAGTGCATAATTCAAATTTGAACTACATTCACATGCTCCAGTGCATATAAATTGGTTGAAAAATCAAATATGTGTCGTTGGGTGCATGCTTAAGTCCCATGCAAGAAATGGGAATGAATTCAAACACCAGGGCACCGTTGATTGCCATCAAAACATTGAGATGCCTAGTTTTTAAATTCTAGTAAATCCAAAACTCGTCTGAAATTCATGAAACTTGGCATGCTATCATGGAGCGTCATCAACATGCCGTGGTACAAATTTTGTACCATTTGGGGCAGGTTTGGGTATATGCTTCTCACAAACCGGAGCTTCTCACAACAAGCATGATGGTTTTCGGTAGGGAACGTCCCACCTTTGGGGACGAAACGATATCCATTGCCTCTTATTGCATTCAATTTTTTTCTCGTGTCAACATAGAACAACAGGAGTGTTGTGTGAATTTTTGTGATTCTGTGGGGTTCGTTTGGACTTGTTTATGCATTAACTGAGTTTTCAATGCATTTATGTGCATAATTCAAATTTGAACTACATGCACATGCTCCAGTGCATATAAATTGGTTGAAAAATCAAATATGTGTCCTTGGGTGCATGCTTAGGTCCCATGCAAGAAATGGGAATGAATTTCAAACACCAGGGCACCGTTGATTGCCGGCAAAACATTGAGATGCCTGGTTTTTAAATTCTAGTAAATCCGAAACTCGTCTGAAATTCATGAAACTTGGCATGCTATCATGGAGCGGCATCAACATGCCGTGGTACAAATTTTGTCCCATTTGGGGCAGGTTTGGGTATATGCTTCTCACAAACCGGAGCTTCTCACAACAAGCATGATGGTTTTCGGTAGGGAACGTCCCACCTTTGGGGACGAAACGATATACATTGCCTCTTATTGCTTTCAAATTTTTCTTCTCGTGTCAACATAGAACAACAGGAGTGTTGTGTGAATTTTTGTGATTTTTCGGGGTTCGTTTGGACATTTTTATGCATTAACTGAGTTTTCAATGCATTTATGTGCATAATTCAAATTTGAACTACATGCACATGCTCCAGTGCATATAAATTGGTTGAAAAATCAAATATGTGTCCTTGGGTGCATGCTTAGTCCCATGCAAGAAATGGGAATGAATTTCAAACACCAGGGCACCGTTGATTGCCGGCAAAACATTGAGATGCCTGGTTTTTAAATTCTAGTAAATCCAAAACTCGTCTGAAATTCATGAAACTTGGCATGCTATCATGGAGCGGCATCAACATGCCGTGGTACAAATTTTGTCCCATTTGGGGCAGGTTTGGGTATATGCTTCTCACAAACGGAGCTTCTCACAACAAGCATGATGGTTTTCGGTAGGGAACGTCCCACCTTTGGGGATGGAACGATATCCATTGCCTCTTATTGCTTTCATTTTTTTCTCGTGTCAACATAGAACAACAGAGTGTTGTGATTTTGTGATTCTATGGGGGTCGTTTGGACTTGTTTATGCATTAACTGAGTTTTCAATGCATTTAAGTGCATAATTCAAATTTGAACTACATTCACATGCTCCAGTGCATATAAATTGGTTGAAAAATCAAATATGTGTCGTTGGGTGCATGCTTAAGTCCCATGCAAGAAATGGGAATGAAATTCAAACACCAGGGCACCGTTGATTGCCATCAAAACATTGAGATGCCTAGTTTTTAAATTCTAGTAAATCCAAAACTCGTCTTGAAATTCATAAAACTTGGCATGCTATCATGGAGCGCATCAACATGCCGTGGTACAAATTTGTACCATTTGGGGCAGGTTTGGGTATATGCTTCTCACAAACCGGAGCTTCTCACAACAAGCATGATGGTTTTGGTAGGGAACGTCCCACCTTTGGGGACGAAACGATATCCATTGCCTCTTATTGCTTTCAATTTTTTTCTCGTGTCAACATAGAACAACAGGAGTGTTGTGTGAATTTTTGTGATTTTTCGGGGTTCGTTTGGACATTTTTATGCATTAACTGAGTTTTCAATGCATTTATGTGCATAATTCAAATTTGAACTACATGCACATGCTCCAGTGCATATAAATTGGTTGAAAAATCAAATATGTGTCCTTGGGTGCATGCTTAGGTCCCATGCAAGAAATGGGAATGAATTTCAAACACCAGGGCACCGTTGATTGCCGGCAAAACATTGAGATGCCTGGTTTTTAAATTCTAGTAAATCCAAAACTCGTCTGAAATTCATGAAACTTGGCATGCTATCATGGAGCGGCATCAACATTGTGGTACAAATTTTCCATTTGGGCAGTTTGAGTATTATGCTTCTCCACAAACCGGAGCTTGTCACCACAAAGCATGATGGTTTTCGTAGGAATGTCCCACCTTTGGGGACGAAAACGATATCCAGTGCCTCTTATTGCTTTCAATTTTTCTCATGTCAACATAGACAACAGGTTGTGTTGTGTGAATTTTTGTGATTCTCGGTGGTTTCGTTTTTGACTTGTTATGCATTAACTGAGTTTTTTCGATGCCTTTAAGTGGATAATTCAAATTTGAACTACATGCACATGCCCAGTTGCATATAAATGTTGGTTGAAAAATCAAATATGTGTCCTTGGGTGCATGCTTAAGTCCCATGCAAGAAATGGGAATGAATTACAAACAACAGGGCACCGTTGATTGCCGGCAAAACATTGAAATGCCTGGTTTTTAAATTCTAGTAAATCCAAAACTCGTCTGAAATTCATCAAACTTGGCATGCTATCATGGAGCGGCATCAACATGTCGTCTTACAAATTTTGTCCCATTTGGGGCAGTTTTGAGTATAGGCTTCTCACAAACCGCAGCTTCTCACCACAAGCATGATGGTTTTCAGTAGGGAACGTCCCACCTTTGGGGACGAAACGATATCCAGTGCCTCTTATTGCTTTCAATTTTTTCTCATGTCAACATAGAACTACAGGTGTGTTGTGTGAATTTTTGTGATTCTCGGGGGTTCGTTCGGACTTGTTTATGCATTAACTGAGTTTTCGATGCCTTTATTTGCATAATTCAAATTTGAACTACATGCACATGCTCGAGTGCATATAAATTGGTTGAAAAATCAAATATTTGTCCTTGGGTGCATGCTTAGGTCCCATGCAAGAAATGGGAATGAATTTCAAACACCAGGGCACCGTTGATTGCCGGCAAAACATTGAGTGCCTGGTTTTTAAATTCTAGTAAATCCAAAACTCGTCTGAAATTCGTGAAACTTGGCATGCTATCATGGAGCGGCATCAACATGCCGTGGTACAAATTTTGTCCCATTTGGGGCAGGTTTGGGTATATGCTTCTCACAAACCGGAGCTTCTCACAACAAGCATGATGGTTTTCGGTAGGGAACGTCCCACCTTTGGGGACGGAATGATATCCATTGCCTCTTATTGCTTTCATTTTTTTCTCATGTCAACGTAGAAAAACAGGAGTGTTGTGTGAATTTTTGTGATTCTAGGGGGTTTGTTTGGACTTGTTTATGCATTAACTGAGTTTTCAATAAATTTATGTGGATAATTCCAATTTGAACTACATGCACATGCTCCAGTGCATATAAATTGGTTGAAAAATCAAATATGTGTCCTTGGGTGCATGCTTAGGTCCCATGCAAGAAATGGGAATGAATTTCAAACACCAGGGCACCGTTGATTGCTGGCAAAACATTGAGATGTCTGGTTTTAAAATTCTAGTAAATCCAAAACTCGTCTGAAATTCATGAAACTTGGCATGCTATCATGGAGCGGCATCAACATGCCTTGGTACAAATTTTGTCCCATTTGGGGCAGGTTTGGGTATATGCTTCTCACGAACCAAAGCTTCTCACAAGAAGCATGATGGTTTTTGGTAGGGAACGACCCACCTTTGGGGACAAAACGATATCCATTGCCTCTTATTACTTTCTAATTTTTTCTCGTGTCAACATAGAATGACAGGAGTGTTGTGTGAATTTTTGTGATTTTTCGGGGTTCGTTGGGACATTTTTATGCACTAACTGAGTTTTCAATGCATTTATGTGAATAATTCAAATTTGAACTACATGCACATGCTCCAGTGCATATAAATTGGTTGAAAAATGAAATATGTGTCCTTGGGTGCATGCTTAAGTCCCATGCAAGAAATGGGAATGGATTTCAAACACCAGGGCACCGTTGATTGCTGGCAAAACATTGAGATGCCTGGTTTTTAAATTCTAGTAGATCGAAAACTCGTCCGAAATTCATGAAACTTGGCATGCTATCATGGAGCAGCAACAGTATGACGTGGTACAAATTTTGTCCCATTTGGGGCAGGTTTGGGTATATGCTTCTCACAAACCGGAGCTTCTCACAACAAGCATGATGGTTTTCGGTAGGCAACGTCCCACCTTTCGGGACGAAACGATATCCACTGCCTCTTATTGCTTTCATTTTTTTCTCATGTCAACATAGAACAACAGGAGTGTTGTGTGAATTTTTGTGATTCTGGGGGGTTCGTTTGGACTTATTTATGCATTAACTTAGATTTCAAAAAATTTATGTGGATAATTCAAATTTGAAGTACATGCACATGCTCCAGTGCATATAAATTGGTTGAAAAATCAAATATGTGTCCTTGGGTGCATGCTTAGGTCCCATGCAAGAAATGGGAATGAATTTCAAACACCAAGGCACCGTTGATTGCCGGCAAAACATTGAGATGCCTTTTTTTTAAATTCTAGTAAATCCAAAACTTGTCTGAAATTGATGAAACTTGGCATGCTAACAAGGAGCGGCATCAAGATGGCATGGTACACATTTTGTCCCATTTAGGGCAGGTTTGCGTATATGCTTCTCACAAACCGGAGCTTCTCGCAACAAGCATGATGGTTTTCGGTAGGGAACGTCCCACCTTTGGGGACGAAACAATATACATTGCCTCTTATTGCTTTCAAATTTTTCTCTCGTGTCCACATAGAACAGCAGGAGTGTTGTGTGAATTTTTGCGATTTTTCGCGGTTCGTTTGGACATTTTTATGCATTAACTGAGTTTTCAATACATTTATGTGCATAATTCAAATTTGAACTACATGCACATGCTCCACTTCATATAAATTGGTTGAAAAATCAAATATGTGTCCTTGGGTGCATGCTTAAGTCCCATGCAAGAAATGGGAATGAATTTCAAACACCAGGGCACCATTGATTGCTGGCAAAACATTGAGATGCCTGGTTTTTAAATTCTAGTAAATCCAGAACTCTTCTGAAATTCATGAAACTGGGCATGCTATCATGGAGCGGCATCAACATGCCGTGGTACAAATTTTGTCCCATTTGGGGCAGGTTTGGGTATATGCTTCTCACAAACCGGAGCTTTTCACAAAAAGCATGATGATTTTCGGTAGGGAACGTCCCACCTTTGGGGACGAAATGATATCCATTGCCTCTTATTGCTTTCATTTTTTTCTCATGTAAACATAGAACAACAGGAGTGTTGTGTGAATTTTTGTGATTCTGGGGGTTTGTTTGGACTTGTTTATGCATTAACTGAGTTTTCAATAAATTTATGTGGATAATTCAAATTTGAACTACATGCACATGCTGCAGTGCATATAAATTGGTTGAAAAATCAAATATGTGTGCTTGGGTGCACGCTTAGGTCCCATGCAAGAAATGGGAATGAATTTCAAACACCAGGGCACCGTTGATTGCCGGCAAAACATTGAGATGCCTGGTTTTTAAATTCTAGTAAATCCAAAACTCGTCTGAAATTCATGAAACTTGGCATCCTATCATGGAGCGGCATCAACATGCCATGGTACAAATTTTGTCCCATTTGGGGCAGGTTTGGGTATATGCTTCTCACAAACCGGAGCTTCTCACAACAAGCATGATGGTTTTCGTTGGGAATGTCCCACCTTTGGGGAATGAAACGATATACATTGCCTCTTATTGCTTTCAAATTTTTCTCATAGAACAACAGGAGTGTTGTGTGAATTTTTGTGATTTTTCGGGGTTCGTCTGGACATTTTTATGCATTAACTGAGTTTTCAATGCATTTATGTGCATAATTGAAATTTGAACTACATGCACATGCTCCAATGCATATAAATTGGTTGAAAAATCAAATATGTGTCCTTGGGTGCATGCTTAGGTCCCATGCAAGAAATGGGAATGAATTTCAAACACCAGGGCACCGTTGATTGCCGGCAAAACATTGAGATGCCTGGTTTTTAAATTCTAGTAAATCCAAAACTCGTCTGAAATTCATGAAACTTGGCATGCTATCATGGAGCGGCATCAACATGCCGTGGTACAAATTTTGTCCCATTTGGGGCAGGTTTGGGTATATGCTTCTCACAAACCGGAGCTTCTCACAACAAGCATGATGGTTTTCGGTAGGGAACGTCCCACCTTTGGGATGGAATGATATCCATTGCCTCTTATTGCTTTCATTTTTTATCGTGTCAACATAGAACAACAAGAGTGTCGTGTGAATTTTTGTGATTCTATGGGGGTCGTTTGGACTTGTTTATGCATTAACTGAGTTTTCAATGCATTTAGTGTGCATAATTCAAATTTGAACTACATTCACATGCTCCAGTGCATATAAATTGGTTGAAAAATCAAATATGTGTCGTTGGGTGCATGCTTAAGTCCCATGCAAGAAATGGGAATGAAATTCAAACACCAGGGCACCGTTGATTGCCATCAAAACATTGAGATGCCTAGTTTTTAAATTCTAGTAAATCCAAAACTCGTCTAAAATTCATGAAACTTGGCATGCTATCATGGAGCGTCATCAACATGCCGTGGTACAAATTTTGTACCCATTTGGGGCAGGTTTGGGTATATGCTTCTCACGAACCAGAGCTTCTCACAACAAGCGTGATGGTTTTCGGTAGGGAACGTCCCACCTTTGGGGATGAAACGATATCCATTGCCTCTTATTGCTTTCAATTTTTTTTCTCGTGTCAAAATAGAACAACAGGAGTGTTGTGTGAATTTTTGTGTTTTTTCGGGGTTCGTTTGGACATGTTTATGCATTAACTGAGTTATCAATGCATTTATGTGCATAATTCAGATTTGAACTACATGCACATGCTCCAGTGCATATAAATTGGTTGAAAAATCAAATATGTGTCCTTGGGTGCATGCTTAGGTCCCATGCAAGAAATGGAAATGAATTTCAAACACGAGGGCACTGTTGATTGCCAGCAAAACATTGAGATGCCTGGTTTTTAAATTCTAGTAAATCCAAAAGTCGTCTGAAATTTATAAAACTTGGCATGCTATCATGGAGCGGCGTCAACATGCTGTGGTAGAAATTTTGTCCCATTTGGGGCAGGTTTGGGTATATGCTTCTCACAAACCGGAGCTTCTCACAACAAGCATGATGGTTTTTGGTAGGGAACGTCCCACCTTTAGGGACGAAACAATATACATTGCCTCTTATTGCTTTCAAATTTTTCTCTCGTGTCCACATAGAACAACAGGAGTGTTGTGTGAATTTTTGTGATTTTTCAGGGTTCGTTTGGACATTTTTATGCATTAACTGAGTTTTCAATCATTTATGTGAATAATTTAAATTTGAACTACATGCACATGCTCCTAGTGCATATAAATTGGTTGAAAAATGAAATATGTGTCCTTGGGTGCATGCTTAAGTCCCATGCAAGAAATGGGAATGATTTCAAACACCAGGGCACCAGTGATTGCTGGCAAAACATTGAGATGCCTGGTTTTTAAATTCTAGTAATCCAGAACTCGTCCTGAAATTCATGAAACTTGGCATGCTATCATGGAGCGGCCAACATATGCCGTGGTACAAATTTTGTCCCATTTGGGGCAGGTTTGGGTATATGCTTCTCACAAACCGGAGCTTCTCACAACAAGCATGATGGTTTTCGGTAGGGAACGTCCCACCTTTGGGGACGAAACAATATCCATTGCCTCTTATTGTTTTCATTTTTTCTCATGTCAACATAGAACAACAGGAGTGTTGTGTGAATTTTTGTGATTCTGGGGGGTTCGTTTGGACTTATTTATGCATTAAATGAGTTTTCAATAAATTTATGTGGATAATTCAAATTTGAACTACATGCACATGCTCCAGTGCATATAAATTGGTTGAAAAATCAAATATGTGTCCTTGGGTGCATGCTTAGGTCCCATGCAAGAAATGGGAATGAATTTCAAACACCAAGGCACCGTTGATTGCCGACAAAACATTGAGATGCTTGGTTTTCGAATTCTAGTAAATCCAAAACTTGTCTAAAATTCATGAAACTTGGCATGCTATCATGGAGCGGCATCAACATGCCGTGGTGCAAATTTTGTCCCATTTGGGGCAGGTTTGGGTAGATGCTTCTCACGAACCAGAGCTTCTCACAACAAGCGTGATGGTTTTCGGTAGGGAACGTCCCACCTTTGGGGATGAAACGATATCCATTGCCTCTTATTGCTTTCAATTTTTTTTCTCGTGTCAAAATAGAACAACAGGAGTGTTGTGTGAATTTTTGTGTTTTTTCGGGGTTCGTTTGGACATGTTTATGCATTAACTGAGTTATCAATGCATTTATGTGCATAATTCAGATTTGAACTACATGCACATGCTCCAGTGCATATAAATTGGTTGAAAAATCAAATATGTGTCCTTGGGTGCATGCTTAGGTCCCATGCAAGAAATGGAAATGAATTTCAAACACGAGGGCACTGTTGATTGCCAGCAAAACATTGAGATGCCTGGTTTTTAAATTCTAGTAAATCCAAAAGTCGTCTGAAATTTATAAAACTTGGCATGCTATCATGGAGCGGCGTCAACATGCTGTGGTAGAAATTTTGTCCCATTTGGGGCAGGTTTGGGTATATGCTTCTCACAAACCGGAGCTTCTCACAACAAGCATGATGGTTTTTGGTAGGGAACGTCCCACCTTTAGGGACGAAACAATATACATTGCCTCTTATTGCTTTCAAATTTTTCTCTCGTGTCCACATAGAACAACAGGAGTGTTGTGTGAATTTTTGTGATTTTTCAGGGTTCGTTTGGACATTTTTATGCATTAACTGAGTTTTCAATGCATTTATGTGCATACTTCAAATTTGAACTACATGCACATGCTCCAGTGCATATAAATTGGTTGAAAAATCAAATATGTGTCCTTGGGTGCATGCTTAAGTCCCATGCAAGAAATGGGAATGAATTTCAAACACCAGGGCACCATTGATTGCTGGCAAAACATTGAGATGCCTGGTTTTTAAATTCTAGAAAATCCAGAACTCGTCTGAAATTCATGAAACTTGGCATGCTATCATGGAGCGGCTTCAACATGTCATGGTACAAATTTTGTGCCACTTGGGGCAGGTTAGGGTATATGCTTCTCACAAACCGGAGCTTCTCACAACAAGCATGATGGTTTTTGGTAGGGAACGTCCACCTTTGGGGATGAAACGATATACATTGCCTCTTATTGTCCCATTTGGGGCATGCTTGGGTATATGCTTCTCACAAACCGGAGTTTCTCACAACAAGCATGATGGTTTTCGGTAGGGAACGTCCCACATTTGGGGACGAAACGATATCCATTGCCTCTTGTTGCTTTCAATTTTTTTCTCGTGTCAACATAGAACAACAGGAGTGTTGTGTGAATTTTTGTGATTCTGTGGGGGTCGTTTCGACTTGTTTATGCATTAACTGAGTTTTCAATTCATTTAAGTGCATAATTCAAATTTGAACTACATTCACATGCTCCAGTGCATATAAATTGGTTGAAAAATCAAATATGTGTCCTTGGGTGCATGCTTAAGTCCCATGCAAGAAATGGGAATGAATTTCCCAACCGCAGCACCTTTTCCGTTTTTACCCTTGTCTACGTTGCCACCTGTCGGTGACCCCTTGAGCATATAAAAGGAGGCCCATGCGCAACGTAGAGGGGGTTCGGTTCAGAGGAGGAGAACACTCACGCTCGGTCTCGTTAGCTGCTGGGGTGTACTGTAGCACTCCGCGCTCCCGAGCAAGAACTCAATACAAACCACAAAGCAGGAGTAGGGTTTTACGCATCCGTGCGGCCCGAACCTGGGTAAACTGCTCGTGTGTTTCGCCTCGATCCGCTCTTCGTGCGACCCTCGCCCCCGCCGAACCTAAAGGGACTCGGTCCGCCGGTCCCATAGGTGTTCGTGGATCAGCCCCCGACATCTTTGGCGCGCCAGGTAGGGGGCGTCGAGGTTGTGTGAACCAGATCCGGCGTTCAGACGAGCTAGATCTTCATCATCTTCATCGACATGCCGCCGAAGAAGAAGGCTTCAGAGGCGGCTGCTCCGTCCGCGCCGAACCCACCACCGCCGGAGCAAACGGCTGATGAGGCAGACGCCGGCGGAAGAACGGGCGTCGACGAGGGAGCTCACGGTGCTGCCAGGTCCAAGGACAAGGCTGCGCTGCCCATCGGCGGCGTAGCCGGCTCCCACAACGACCGGGCGCACTCCAAGACCTCGGCGTCCGTACATGCAGCGCGCCAATCTCAGGAGGCACGGGACCGGCAGCGTCATGGTACTCACGGTACCATGCGTTTGCTGGACCAAGATTGAGCTGGTGGATCTCGGAGTGCTCAAGACCAGCATGCACGCCAACATGCTGGCACGAGCGAGGCACGGTCGCCTGGACGGGACACTGCTCCTTCTAACATAGTTAGAAGTCCGAGCATATCCCGCTCCTCGCACCGTTCGCCACCGCCACCCGCCACTACAGCAGAAGCTTTGGCGCGAGCTCAACTGCTCCTGGACTACCCTCCAACGGCAGACAAGATCGACGACTGGAGGGCCACCATTCAGAGTCTCATCGGCTTCGCCAACGGCGACACTCAACAGCAGCCGAGCACGTCGCAGTCGCGGCAAGTCAGCCAGGCACGAGCCGGTGGCGACAAGACCGGTGGGGGTGCAACCACTTTGCACTCTCCGCCCCGAAGGCCAAGATCGCCGACTCGCCGGATCTACCTCGACAGCGACTCCACCGCGTCATCAGATCCACGAGTTCGTCGCGATCAGCGCCAAGTTCTTCACGAACGACAGCAAGAAGACGCTCGTACTCGCATCGAGCGCCAAAGAGAAGCGCGACGTCAATAGGACCAGCACGCTGGGCCCTTTGTCGACATGCATGCGCCAGGGGAACCAGGCGACTTGCCGTACGCGGTAGGTTGCCCTGCGTTTACTCGTGAGCTGCGGCAAGTCCAGTGGCCCAGCACGAAGAATTTCAAGCCAGACGTGCCAGAGAAGTACGACGGCAAGTCGCATCCGTCGGAGTTCCTCACCATCTACACCATCGCGGTGCAGGCTGCCGGGGGGCGGGACGATAAGATCCTTGCCAACTACTTCCCGCTGGTGCTCAAGCCCAACGTCAGGTCCTGGCTCATGCACTTGCCGGACAACTCCATATCCTCCTGGGCAGACCTATGCCATCAGTTTGTCGGCGCCTTTACAGGCGGCCACAAACCTCATGGCCAAGAGAGTGACCTTCATCTGCTCGCCCAGAAGGAAGGAGAGCCCCTGCACAAGTACATTCAGAGATTCAGCTGTGTACAGCACAACATCCCAAATGTCCACCCTGCCGCGGTCATCAGCGTGTTCCATCAGAACGTGCGTAACTGCAGGATGCGGGAGGAGATGGCGATGTGCAAGATCACAGACGTCAGTGAGCTGTATGCCCTGGCCGACAATTGTGCACGTGCTGAGGAAGGGAGGAAACTCCCCGGAGAGAATACAGGAGCAGGAGGATCTGACAGCGAGGATGTTGCCCCGGCAAAGAAAAACCAGCGGCGGAACAACAGGAAGAAGAAAGGCAAAGATGTGCTAGTCATTGAGCAGTCCGGCAACGAAGGTGGCGCCAAGAAAGCCAAAGTTGGTAGCTCCGGCAAGGAGATTGCCGCATGCACCAACTGCCAGGCTGTGGCGGTCGCCGACAAGCAGGACGGCACCGACAAGCAGTACTGCAAGATCCACCGCACCAAGGGCCATGACCTCCAGAGCTGCAAGAAGGTCGAGCAGCTTGTCCAGCAGCAAAAGGCTGAATACGAGCGACGCGACAAGGAGAGGGCCCAAGGAGGCACTGGAGAATCCGGTAAGAAGCGCGCCGGCCGAGGAGGACGCCGCGGCAAGGCCAAGCAGCGGCAAGGAGACAGACCTCCCCGCGGCCGCGACAAGGATGAAGATGACGATGACGACGAAGACATGGATGATGTCGAGACCAGTGAGGAGGAGTTCTAGAAAGCCAAAGAGGTCTTGTGCGTTGACGGCGGTGCTTCCCTGCATACTTTGCACCGCCAACTCAAGCAGTGGGTGCGGGAAGTCAATGCGGCGGAACCACCTGTCGAGTCACGCAAGCTTCTGAAATGGTCCAGCACGCCTATCATCTTTGATATTGAGGACCACCCTGATCGCACAACTGTGGTCGGGTGCTTGCCGATGTTGGTTTCACCAACTATCCGGAACCTCCAGGTCACTAAGATGCTAGTTGACGGCGGGGCCGGCTTGAACCTGATCTCCTCCGCTGTACTCCAGAAACTCCAAATCCCTGACAGCGAGCTTGAAGAGACCGGTACATTCCAAGGAATCAACCCGGGAAGGAGCAAGCCGTAGGGGAAGGTCACGTTGCCAGTAACATTTGGAAGCGAGGTGAACTTCAGGACTGAGAGGGTCACTTTTGACGTTGCCGATTTTCCATTGCCTTACAATGGGATACTCGGTCGTCCAGCACTCGCCAAGTTCATGGCAGCCTCTCACTACGCATACAACATGCTGAAGATGCCAGGCCCGATAAGCGTTATCTCTGTCCCTGGCGACAAGAAGGATGCTCTTATCTGCGCCGACAAGATCTACCGGGAAGCGGCAGCCGCAACAGATCGCAAGTTACCTGCCGTTGAAGCTCCCGGGGGAAAAAAGAAGACCAAGTCCGGCAAGAGTTCTGATGCCCACTCCGGCAAGCGCACCTCTTCGGAGTGCTGCGCTGCCGTCGAGGACGCACCATCGAGCTCCACCGGCAAGTGTAAGAAGACAATGGCAGCTCCGCCAGAGTCCAAGAACGTGTCCGCCAAGGAGGACGGCACTGGTGGTACCTTCACCATCAGTGCCACTCTCGACCCTAAATAGGAAAGCACGCTCATTGCTTTCCTGCGGGCGAATGTCGACGTGTTTCCGTGGCAACCGTCTGACATCCCCGGTGTTCCCAGGAAAGTAATTGAGCACCATCTTGCCGTTTGTCCTCATGCGCGGCCCGTCAAGCAGAAGGTCAGGAAGCAAGCAGTGGAGCACCAAGAATTCATCGCAGAAGAGATCAAGAAGTTGGAAGCAGCAGGCCTTGTCAGAGGAGTGCTCCATCCTACGTGGTTTTCCAATCCTGTAGTTGTGCGCAAGGCAAACGGGAAATGGAGACTTTGTATCGACTTTACTGATGTTAACAAAGCTTGTCCCAAAGACCCATTTCCTTTGCCGCGCATTGACCAGATTGTTGACTCCACGGCCGGATGTGACTTGCTTTCATTTCTTGACGCATACTCGGGATACCATCAGATCTTCATGGCAGAAGAGGATGAGGAGAAGACCGCATTCATCACTCCATGTGGCACGTACTGTTTCATACGGATGCCTTTCGGTTTGAAAAATGTTGGTTCAACATTTGCAAGGGTAGTCCATGTCGCTCTTGAGCCGCAAATACACAGAAATGTGGAAGCCTACATGGATGACATAGTGGTCAAGAGCAAGGACAAGGCAACTCTGATTCAAGATTTAGACGAGACCTTTGCAAATCTGCGCAAGATCAACCTCAAGCTCAACCCCGAGAAGTGTGTGTTTGGAGTCCCCTCTGGCAAGCTTCTCGGGTTCTTCGTGTCTCAGCGGGGAATCGAAGCCAATCCTGACAAGATCAAGGCCATTGAGCAGATTGAAGCACCAAAGCGCGTCAAGGATGTACGAAGACTTGCCGGTTGCATGGCTGCTCTCAGCAGGTTTATCTCTAGGTCTGCTGAGCGCGCCCTGCCGTTTTTCAAAATATTGAAAAAGGCAGGTCCAATGAAATGGACTCCGGAAGCGGAGGCTGCGCTGCAAATCTTGAAGAGATACCTGTCCTCCGCTCCAATACTTGTCGCACCTAAGCCACAAGAGAAGTTGCTGCTGTATATAGCGGCAACCAATCAAGTGGTTAGTGCTGCGTTAGTAGCAGAGAGGGAGGCAGATGACGAGCCAGCAACCACGGTAGGCGCATCCAGCGACAAGCAGGGGGCTTCCCCGACAAGCTCTGGTCCCGACAAGGATGGATCTGCGCAGATGCGCGAGGAGATACAGAAGAGAATGGTACAGTGCCCAGTTTACTTTGTTAGTTCCCTTCAGCAGGGGGCTAGGTCAAGGTACTCTGGCGTGCAGAAATTGCTTTTCGGCCTTCTCATGGCCTCGAGAAAGCTGTGCCATTACTTCCAAGCACATGAGATCACAGTTGTCACTTGTTTTCCGCTGAAGAGGATACTACAGAATCCAGAAGCGACAGGCAGGATTGTTGAGTGGGCACTGGAACTATCAAGTTTTGGCCTCAAGTTTGAGAGTACTTCAACTATCCAAAGCAAAGCATTGGCAGAATTCATAGCAGAATGGACGCCAACACCAGATGAAGAAATTCCAGAAACGAGCATCCCCGTCGAGGAAGCAAGCAAAGAGTGGCTGATGTACTTTGATGGTGCCTTTTCGCTGCAAGGCGCCGGCGCTGGCGTGCTGCTTGTCGCACCCACCGGAGAGCACCTCAAGTACGTAGTCCAGATGCACTTTCCCAAGGAGCAAGCAACAAACAATACTGCAGAGTATGAAGGCTTGCTTGCCGGTCTCAGGATCGCGGCAGACCTTGGGATCAAGAAGCTCATTGTCAGGGGTGACTCGCAGCTTGTCGTCCGCCAAGTGAACAAGAGCTATCAGAGTCCGTTGATGGAAGCCTACGCCGATGAAGTGAGAAAGCTAGAAGAGCACTTTGACGGCCTACAGATGGAGCATGTTCCAAGAGCTCAGAACGCCATTGCCGATGGCCTATCAAAGTGCGCCGCACTTAAGTTACCTGTGGAACCAGGGATCTTTGTGCTCAAGCTAACTCAACCGTCTGTAACGCCATCAACTGGACAGAGCAAGAAGAGGAATTTGATTTCTGGTGACTATTTTCAGGCAGAGCTTCCCGAAGCTGCCGCCAAGAAGGTCCCCAAGATCAACGCCAAGAGCGCTGAGGAGCAGTCTGCTCCGGCAAGCCCTAGGGTTTGTTCCGTTCAAGCAGAAGCTCCCGACAAGTTTTGCTCCGGCAAGCTTGCCGGGGACCATCAAACTCCGGCAGAGCCGCAGGTTCTCGTCGTAGAAGCGGGTGTTCCCGCAGCAGCAGATTTGCCTTTAGTCCTTGTTGTCGAGCCACAAGCTCTAGCATGGGCACAGCAGATTGTCCGTTTCCTTCAGACAGGAGAACTTCCCGAAGAGCTAGAAGAAGCGGAAAGAGTAGCCCGGCAGTCAAGTATGTACCAGTTTGTCGACAACACACTGTACAGAAGAAGACTCAACAGTGTGAAATTGAAGTGTATTCACCGGGAAGACGGACAAAAGCTATTGGCAGAGATACATGGAGGCATATGTGGTCACCACATTGGCGCAAGAGCACTTGCCGGCAAAGCATTCCGGCAAGGTTTCTATTGGCCGACAGCCCTCCAGGATGCAACTGCACAAGTAACCAAGTGTGAAGCGTGCCAGTTCCATTCCAAGCAGATACACCAACCAGCTCAATCTCTCCAGACGATCCCTTTATCCTGGCCATTTTCGGTCTGGGGGCTCGACATCCTCGGCCCCTTTCCCCGAGCAGTCGGAGGCTTTGAGTACTTATACGTTGCAATAGACAAGTTCACAAAGTGGCCGGAAGTGGAACCAGTGAGGAAGGTGACAGCACAGTCAGCAGTCAAGTTCTTCAGGTCGATTGTTTGCCGCTTCGGGATCCCTAACAGGATAATCACCGACAACGGTACGCAATTCATGAGCCGCACCTTCATGCAGTACGTCCAAGATCTTGGCTCCAAGGTCTGCTTCGCTTCTGTTGCTCACCCAAGAAGCAACGGTCAAGCGGAGAGGGAAAATGCTGAAGTGCTGCGTGGGCTCAAGACCAGGACTTTCGACAGGCTGCACAAGTATGGAAGAAACTGGATCGAGGAGCTACCGGTGGTTCTTTGGTCGATCAGGACGACGCCAAATCGAGCCACTGGCCAGACACCTTTCGCTCTAGTCTATGGATCAGAGGCAGTTCTCCCCACGGAACTCGTATACGGGTCACCTTGTCGGTGTACTAGAGTAGGGGAACCCTAGTATCCCGAACTTGTGCACGGGCAGTCGCAGCACCCCGCGGCAAGGCTTGCCGGGCGACTGCCAAGATCCTCCGTGGTTCCTTTGGAGCCATTCAAGAACAAAGTACTCAAACCAAGACCCCGGCAAGAGGAGCTTGCCGGGAAGAAGACAAGAACCCGGCAAGAGGAGCTTGCCGGGAAGGCCAACCAAGGCGTACCAAGAAAACTCGCCGCGACGCGCCACGCGTCCCGGCAAGGCCCGGTGAGCGACAAGCTCCCGAGCACGACCAGACGACAACCGCGGCAAGGAGCTTGCCGCGGGAAACCCCCACTTCGTGCCCGCGCTCCAGCACACCCGCCACGTGCCGCTCTGGGACCTTCCCAAGCACACGTGGCAGGAGGCCGTGCAGCTAGGGGTGCGAGGTGGCAAGCAGGCGCTGACAAGATAACCATCGTGGCAAACGGTGGCGTCCCTAGCGGTCCCTTTCGGTACTGTTTAGGTGACACAGACGGGCATTTAATGCCCTTGTCCCCTGCCGTCAGGGTTAGGTATGATAACACTGTAGCAGGTAGCTGTGCCTACCACAGCGCCTTTCCATTTTTGCCCTTTATCTCCGTTGCTATGTCGGTAACCCCTTGAGCATATAAAAGGAGGCCCGTGTGCAACGGGGAAAGGGGGGAGCCAGTTCAGACACTCACGCTCGGTCTTGCTAGCCGCCGGTGTGTACTGTAGCACTCCGCGCTCCCAAGCTAGAAATCAATACCAAACCACAAAGCAGGAGTAGGGTTTTACGCATCCGTGCGGCTCGAACCTGGGTAAATCGCTCGCGTGCTTCGCCTCGATCTGCTCTTTGCGCGACCTCCGCCCCCGCCGAACCGAAAGGGACCCGGTCCGCCGGTCCCATAGGTGCCCGTGGATCAGCAACCCCGGCACACCTCGAGTGCTCGCTTATGATGAGCTTGAGCAAGAGCAGCTGCGACAAGATGACGCGCTACTCCTTGAGGAAGACCGTCTTCAGGCTGCTGTGCAAGCTGCTCGCTACCAGCAAGCTTTGCGCCGATACCATAGCCGCAAAGTTAACACCAGAAGTCTCGAGGAAGGCGACCTTGTTCTTCGGCGTGTTCAGTCCGCCAAGAATTCCAACAAGTTGACGCCGAAGTGGGAAGGCCCTTACCGGGTGAAACGAGTCACTAGGCCTAGCGCTGTCCGCCTTGAGACCGAAGATAGCATTCCGGTGAGCAATTCCTGGAACATTGAGCATCTTCGTAAGTTTTACCCGTAAGGCGCGGTTGCCGGAACCTGTTCCGGCAACCACCTTTTGTACAAGTCTTGCCGCTGTTGCATGTAATCCTTTGTACAAAGCCGGGCGCAGACCCCGTGCATAAGTAAAGCTCACGTGCCCCGCACATCTTGTCAATTTCATGCTTTATATATTTTGCATATGTGATCTGACACTTTGTGCAGCACCTACTCCCCGGTAAGCAATAACGAGCCGTAAGGCTCCATATCTTTATTTTCTCTTCTTTCTTTTTTCTCAAGGAAAGGAAGGTTCCCTCACCCACAAGTTTGCCGGGGGGGAAAGGAGAAGATAATGGTATGGACCAGGCGTCATTCAAGAAAGTTTCGCCTTATCAAGAAGCAAACAACAGAAAAGATAAGTTGCCAAAGTTTGAGCAATCAGATTTTTTAATTTTTAAGTTATCTCCCTTGAACGACCGCACTTTGTATGGAAAACCTATGCGCGGAGGAACCAACTCGTAGCTAGTTGCGCCCTTACTTTGTTTTGAGTCCGCTCAACAACTTAAGTGAGCTGCGACTAGTTGCGACAAGGTTTCTTGTCGGTAACAGCACCGCCAGCAGGCTGCTGACGTCCCGCACTCAGCGCTCGCGGCTAAGGTGCCTACACCGGCAAGTTCCCTAAAAGCGTAGGGCAAAAACATACAAAGGGAGGAATCAAGTAAAAGGAATAACATTGCAATCATTACTCGGAATAGAGTTATATTACAAGGTAGCTTGTCGCAGCCCTAACAGATTGTTCTCGTAACATGACCAGCAGCGACAAGAAAAGAAGAAAACGGGCGGCCTAGTCTACGCGATCGCCCTCAATCCTCTTGATCCCGCTCACCTTGTCCACGATGGGTGCGACAAGGGTCTTGAGCGCCTCCAGATCAGCATCCGGCGGCAGGGTCTTAAGGACGTTGGTGAGGTTGAGGCCCGGGTTGCGGAAGGCCACCTTCACCAACACCTTTTGAAGAGCTCCCACGCAGATCTTGCGCGACTCGTCGGCCATCTGCTTTGGGATCCTCTCCCGAAGTCGCTGGAGGGCCGTCGCCACGCCTTTGAAGAACAAGATGAGCTTGGCGCTGGGTTGGATGTTCTCGTCGGAGGGATACCCGAGATCCTCCATCCCCAGCTGCGCCAGCTCCCTGTCAATGTCTGTGGCAACATTCACGAGACCCTCCGTCCAGTGCTCCACATTCTCCCTGAAAGCAGTCTGGGCGGCGGCAGCACTCGCCAGCAGCGCCTTGTCGGCCTTGATCTCCTCCTTCAAGGCCATCTCCTGCTCCCTGGCGCCGTCCAGCGTCTTGGTCAAAGTGGTCAGCTTCAACTCAAGATCTGCGTTGGAGTCCTTGGCGGCGCTAAGCTCTTCGCCACTCGCCTTGAGATCGGCCTCCAGCTGCGCCACCTTCGTCTCCAGCTCCTTCTTGGCAGCCTCGGCAACTGCGGCAGCGTCCTCTGCTTGCTTAAGGGCTCCGCCGAATTTTTGCTCACGCGTGGCAAGCTCCTGCTCGTGGCTGTCGAGGTTGACTTTCCGCTGTGCCAGCTCGCCCTCCTGCGCAGACAGCTTCTCAGCGGCAAGCCACTGTTGCTCTTCAACTTCGGCCTTCTCGAGGAAGAAGGCCTTCTGCTCCTCGGCGAGTTGCTCCCGCTCCTCTGCCAGGGACCGGCGAGCTTCCTGGTTGAGACCCCGGAGCTCCTCCGCACGCTTCTCGATGTCCGCTCCCGCCTTCACGACAAGCGCCTCGCGGGATTCCAGCTTGGCTTTTCGCGCGCGATAGAGCGACCACAGCTTCCGCAGCAGCCGCTCCTCCTCAGGCTCGCCGCTGCTGCTGCTCGGCGCGTTAACCAGCGTCAGCCCAGTGGAGGCGAGCACCTCTCCGTCGAAGCTCTCTCCCTCGACCGGCACCCTGGAGCTTGACGCCCAGGGGAGGTTGATGAAGACGCCATCGCCGGCCTTCTAGTAGACGCCTGGCTGGGGCTCTTCGGATCCTGACACTGCGGCAGCGGCGGACGGGTCGGCGGTCGACGTAGCGCCTGGCGCTCCTGCGGCCTCAGGGCCATCAGTGCGATCGCCAGACCCCCCGCCTGCTTCTGCGGCGGCAGCTTTGGCGGCCTCTGCGCCAGCGGGATCGTCAGCACCGGCTGCTTCTTCGGTGGCAGCGGCGTCATCGGCGACAACCTCGGTCTCCATCGGCTCCGCAGCAGATGGGTCTGACGGCCGGAAAAGGGAGAAGAGTCAAGCAAATACCCAAGAAGATCAAAAGAAGAAGAACCCAAGGGAAGTTTTGAAGCGAGAGGATTACCTGTACCGGGTTCTGCAGTCGTGGTCTCCGCCGCCGAAGGGCCGCTAGTGCTGTCCCTTGCCGGAGAACTCTCCCTTGCCGGAGACCTCCCCCTTGCCGGAGGACTCTCCCTTGGCATTTCGGGGGCGGCCTCCGGGCGCTCCTGGTGGGGCTGCCCTGCTCCTACACAAACCAACAGTCAGATGTCAGCAAAGAAAGAGTATCCATGCACGCCTAACAGCAGAAAGTGAACCATATACTTACGCTGGGGGCTGCTCTGGAGAACAGTTGCCGGGTCCGGCAAGGTTGTCTCAGGCGCACCCCCTGCTGTCGCGGTGGGTTCGTCCTCGATGATAATCACCGGGACCTTGGCCCTCTTCGCTGCTCTCTAGGCCAGAGTCCTAAAAAGGAACAAGTTCAGAGTAAAGCAAATGAGATACAAGACAAAACAGCAAGGATTGAAGAACTACAAGTACAACAAGAGAATCTTACTCTTCTTCTTCCTCGTCGGAGCTGAACGCGGAGAAGTCGAAGTCCGGCTCACGTCTGGCGCGAGGAGGCGGAGGAGTAGCTTCCCTTGGCCGCTTGGCAGGAATAGTGGCGATGGTCTGAGACGACCCCGCTCCGGCTGCCGCCGCGGCGTGAGGAGCAGCAGGAGCAGAAGCGGTGGTCCGCGTGGACCCCGCTCTAGTTGCCGCCGCAGCGTGAGGTGCTCCCGCGGCAACAGTGCTTGCCGCGGTGGAGCGTGTCACACGGCGTGGTGACTGTTGACTCGCCTGCCGCCCCGCTACGTCCCCGGCCTTGCGGAGACGCCTTCTTGGCGGAGATGGAGGCTCTGCTTGCGGCGAGCTGCCTGAAGATGAGGAGGAAGAGGAGTTGATCTCCAGCGAGCCGCTCGTATCTTCGGCGGGCTTGCTCGACTTGACGTCATGCCCGACAAGCTCTTTCACACCGGCGAGCTCCTCTCGCTCGGCGCGGCTTCCCGCCTCTGCTGCCTCTGCCTCCCCAACGGTGAATCCAAATTCGCCTGCGGC
Source organism: Triticum urartu (assembly GCF_003073215.2). NCBI lineage: Eukaryota > Viridiplantae > Streptophyta > Magnoliopsida > Poales > Poaceae > Triticum > Triticum urartu. The sequence continues at coordinate 372,520,009 of NC_053025.1, read as the reverse complement.
TGCGGCTGCCGCCGCCTCTTCCAGCCTAGTGGCGATACGTGTCATCTCCGCATCGATGGTGTCGCGAGTGAGGCTTTTCTTCTCGTCGGAGCGGACTGGCACTTCTACCAAGCCATCAAACAACTGCTGCACGACGTCGTCTGCAGGCTCTTGCCAAGTTGGGACAATTCCATGCGAATCGCACAGCGGCATCATTGCACGGATGCGGTCGAGCACGGAATTGTTGCACAGCGGAACGACACCCCTCGGCAACCTGATCACTTCGGGATGTTGAGGGTCGTACTTGAACAGCTCCTGGAGCATCGCGTTAAGCTCCAGAACAGTGAAGTTGAAGTTGAGGCTCGGCCGCAGCCTCATGATATCCGCCGAATTCTTGAATTCCCAGGCGGGTCTCCCCCGTTCCTGCAGGGGGGCGAGGCGGCGGCGAAGAAAATCTGCGCCAACAGCGCCTACAGTGAGCCTGGCAAGCCTGAGGCGTTGGATCTGGGTGACGGCAATCTTCAGCCTATCGTCTTCCGGGGCCACGTCACTCCAATCGCTGCCGCATGCTACTGGGGCTTGGCGCCGGGCGGTAAACGGCTGCGGGTTCTCCTCGGCAATCCAGCACCAGTCTGCTCTCCATTCCTCCCACTTGCCATGGAACTCTCCCTCCAGATAAGTGTCCTTCTTGCCGGCCCTCGAGATCCAGGCGATTCCGCCGGATAAAGGCTCTCCTCTCTCTACTCGGGGCATAAAGAAGTGGCAAAAAAGGGCTACATTGGGATGGGCTCCGACAAAGTTTTCACAGAGATGTGCGAAAACTGCAATGGTCAGAACAACATTGGGGGTGAAGTCAAGGAGGTGGAACCCGTAGGTGTTCATGATATTGCAAAAAAACACAGAGAAGGGCGGGCAGAGCCCGCAGTAGAAGAACAAGGCGAAGAAAGGGTATCCGTTCGGAGCCATTTTCCAAGCGGCGGCTGGAAGTACCTTCGTGCGCGGGTGCGCTCGCGTCTCCATCGACCAGAAGAGGTAGAAGTTCTCCCTCAGCTCCCTCGCGGCGAGCTTGGGAGGGAAGATTGCCCGCTCCTTTCGCAGCGCCACAAACCGCTGCGCCTCGGTCGACTTCACAGCCTTCCCCTTGTCGGCCCTCGGAGCCATGGCGGAAGTGGTGGAGTGGCGTTGGTGGTGCTGGTGGCGATGGGGGGCGGGGCACTGCTCTCTTTCAGCTTTGGGAAGATGAGGGAGCGGCGGAGATTTTCGAGATTGGAGTAGCAACCGGCGAATGGGCGAACTACCCCTGTTTCCCCTTCTTATAAAGATGGAGGAGGCGGACGTTCTGCCTTTCCGAATAAAGAAACCACCCATGATCTCTCCCACGATGCCGCATTCAACGCGTGCCGTTCGGGGAGGGCGTGGTGGATACGGAGAGAGATACAGCGTAACCCAGGCCGCGTGTACCCGTGCCCTGCTTTGGGCCTGGACCAACAGCGCTCGGCACCGTGTATGGACCAGGCCCGGGGGCTCCTGTCGGTGTACTAGAGTAGGGGTACCCTAGTATCCCGAACTTGTGCACGGCCAGTCGCAGCATCCCGCGGCAAGGCTTGCCGGGTGACCGCCAAGGTCCTCCGTGGTTCCTTTGGAGCCATTCAAGGACAAAGTATCCAAGCCAAGGAGACAAGACCACGGCAAGAGGAGCTTGCCAGGAAGGCCAACCAAGGCATCTCTAGACCCCGGCAAGAGGAGCTTGCCGGGAAGGCCAACCAAGGCATCTCAAGGAACTTGCCGCGACGCGCCACGCGTCCCGGCAAGGCCCGGTGAGCGACAAGGTCCCGGACACGACAAGACAATGACCGCGGCAAGGCGCTTGCCGCGGCAAGCCACCACTCTGTGCCCGCGCTCCAGCACATCCACCAACGTGTCACTCTGGGACCCTTCCAGGCGTACGTGGCTGGAGGCTGTGCAGCCAGCGGTGCGTGGTGGCAAGCGGCGCTGACAAGATTGCCATCGTGGCGAGCGGTGGCGTCCCTGGCGGTCCCTTTTGCACTATTTAGGCGACGCAGACGGGCATTTAATGCCCTTGTCCCCTGCCGTCAGGGTTAGGTGTGATACACTGTAGCAGGTAGCTGTACCAACCGCAGCACCTTTTCCGTTTTTACCCTTGTCTACGTTGCCACCTGTCGATGACCCCTTGAGCATATAAAAGGAGGCCCATGCGCAACGTAGAGGGGGTTCGGTTCAGAGGAGGAGAACACTCACGCTCAGTCTCGTTAGCTGCTGGGGTGTACTGTAGCACTCCGCGCTCCCGAGCAAGAACTGAATACAAACCACAAAGCAGGAGTAGGGTTTTACGCATCCGTGTGGCCCGAACCTGGGTAAACTGCTTGTGTGTTTCGCCTCGATCCGCTCTTCGTGCGACCCTTGCCCCCGCCGAACCGAAAGGGACTCGGTCCGCCGGTCCCATAGGTGTTCGTGGATCAGCCCCCGACAGAGCGGCATCAACATGCCGTGGTACAAATTTTGTCCCATGTGGGGCAGGTTTGGGTATATGCTTCTCACAAACCGAAGATTCTCACAAAAATCATGATGGTTTTTGGTAGGGAACGTGCCACCTTTGGGGACAAAACGATATCCATTGCCTCTTATTAGTTTCTAATTTGTTTCTTGTGTCAACATAGAACAACAGGAGTGTTATGTGAAGTTTTGTGATTTTTCGGGGTTCATTTGGACATTTTTACGCATTAACAGAGTTTTCGATGCATCTATGTGCATAATTCAAATTTGAACTACATGCACATGCTCCAGTGCATTTAAATTGGTTGAAAAATCAAATTTGTGTCCTTGGGTGCATGCATAGGTCCCATGCAAGAAATGGGAATGAATTTCAAACACCAGGGCACCATTGATTGCCGACAAAACATTTAGGTGCCTGGTTTTTAAATTCAAGTAAATCCAAAACTCGTCTGAAATTCATGAAACTTGGCATGCTATCATGGAGCGGCATCAACATGCCGTGGTACAAATTTTGTCCCATTTTTGGCAGGTTTGGATATATGCTTCTCACAAAGCAGAGCTTCTCACAACAAGCATGATGGTTTTTGGTAGGGAACGTCCCACCTTTGGGGACAAAACGATATCCATTGCCTCTTATAGCTTTCTAATTTGTTTCTCGTGTCAACATAGAACAACAGGAGTGTTGTGTGATGTTTTGTGATTTGGGTTCGTTTGGACATTGTTATGCATTAACTGAGTTTTCGATGCATTTATGTGAATAATTCAAATTTGAACAACATGCACATGCTCCAGTGCATATAAATTGGCTGAAAAATCAAATATGTGTCCTTGGGTGCATGCTTAAGTCTCATGCAAGAAATGGGAATGAATTTCAAACACCTAGGCACCGTTGATTGCTGGCAAAACATTGAGATGCCTGGTTTTTAAATTCTAGTAAATCCAAAACTCGTATGAAATTCATGAAACTTGGCATGCCATCATGGAGCGGCATCAACATGTCGTGGTACAAATTTTGTCCCATTTGGGGCAGCTTTGGGTATATGCTTCTCACGAACCAGAGCTTCTCACAACAAGCATGATGGTTTTCGGTAGGGAACGTCCCACCTTTGGAGATGAAACGATATCCATTGCCTCCTATTGCTTTCAATTTTTTTCTTGTCATAAAAGAACAACAGGATTGTTCTGTGATTTTTTGTGATTTTTCGGTGTTCGTTTGGACATGTTTATGCATTAACTGGGTTTTCAATGCATTTATGTTCATAATTCAAATCTGAACTACATGCACATGCTCTAGTGCATATAAATTGGTTAAAAAATCGAATTTGTGTCTTGGGTGCATGCATAGGTCCCATGCAAGAAACGGGAATGAATTTCAAACACCAGGGCACCGTTGATTGCCGACAAAACATTGAGGTGCCTGGTTTTTAAATTCTAGTAAATCCAAAACTCGTCTGAAATTCATGAAACTTGGCATGCTATCATGGAGCGGCATCAACATGCCATGGTACAAATTTTGTCCCATTTCGGGCAGGTTTGGGTATATGCTTCTCACAAACCGGAGATTCTCACAACAAGCATGATTGTTTTTGGTAGTGAACGTCCCACCTTTGGGGATGAAACGATATCCATTGCCTCTTATTGCTTTCAAAATTTTTTATTGTCAAAAAAGAACAACAGGAGTGTTGTGTGAATTTTTGTGATTTTTCGGTGTTCGTTTGGACATGTTTATGCATTAACTGGGTTTTCAATGCATTTATGTTCATAATTCAAATCTGAACTACATGCACATGCTCTAGTGCATATAAATTGGTTAAAAAATCGAATTTGTGTCTTGGGTGCATGCATAGGTCCCATGCAAGAAACGGGAATGAATTTCAAACACCAGGGCACCGTTGATTGCCGACAAAACATTGAGGTGCCTGGTTTTTAAATTCTAGTAAATCCAAAACTCGTCTGAAATTCATGAAACTTGGCATGCTATCATGGAGCGGCATCAACATGCCATGGTACAAATTTTGTCCCATTTCGGGCAGGTTTGGGTATATGCTTCTCACAAACCGGAGATTCTCACAACAAGCATGATTGTTTTTGGTAGTGAACGTCCCACCTTTGGGGATGAAACGATATCCATTGCCTCTTATTGCTTTCAAAATTTTTTATTGTCAAAAAAGAACAACAGGAGTGTTGTGTGAATTTTTGTGATTTTTCGGTGTTCGTTTGGACATGTTTATGCATTAACTGGGTTTTCATTGCTTTTATGTTCATAATTCAAATCTGAACTACATGCACATGCTCCAGTGCATATAAATTGGTGGAAAAATCAAATTTGTGTCCTTGGGTGCATGCATAGGTCCCATGCAAGAAATGGGAATGAATTTCAAACACCATGGCATCGTTGATTGCCGACAAAACATTGAGGTGCCTGGTTTTTAAATTCTAGTAAATTCAAAACTCGTCTGAAATTCATGAAACTTGGCATGCTATCGTGGAGCGGCATCAACAAGCCGTGGTACAAATTTTGTCCCATTTGGGGCAGGTTTGGGTATATGCTTCTCACAAACCGGAGCTTCTCACAAAAAGCATGATGGTTTTTGGTAGGGAACGTCCCACCTTTGGGGACAAAACGATATCCATTGCCTCTTATAGCTTTCTAATTTGTTTCTCGTGTCAACATAGAACAACAGGAGTGTTATGTGAATTTTTGTGATTTTTCGGGGTTCGTTTGGACATTTTTATGCATTAACTGAGTTTTCAATGCATGTGTGTGAATAATTCAAATTTGAACTACATGCACATGCTCCAGTGCATATAAATTGGTTGAAAAAAAATCAAATATGTGTCCTTGGGTGCATGCTTAAGTCCCATGCAAGAAATGGGAATGAATTTCAAACACCAGGGCATCGTTGATTGCTGGCAAAACATTGAGATGCCTGGTTTTTAAATTCTAGTAAATCCAAAACTCGTCTGAAATTCATGAAACTTGGCATGCTATCATGGAGCGGCATCAACATGCCGTGGTACAAATTTTGTCCCATTTGGGGCAGGTTGGGTATATGCTTCTCACAAACTGGAGCTTCTCACAACAAGCATGATGGTTTTCGGTAGGGAACGTCCCACCTTTGGGGATGGAATGATATCCATTGCCTCTTATGGCTTTCATTTTATTATCATGTCAACATAGAACAACAATAGTGTCGTGTGATTTTTTGTGATTCTATGGGGGTCGTTTGGACTTGTTTATGCATTAACTGAGTTTTTAATGCATTTATGAGCAGAATTCAAATTTGAACTACATGCACATGCTCTAGTGCATATAAATTGGTTGAAAAATCAAATTTGTGTCCTTGGGTGCATGCTTAGGTCCCATGCAAGAAATGGGAATGAATTTCAAACACTAGGGCACCGTTGATTGCCGGCAAAACATTGAGATGCATGGTTTTTAAATTCTAGTAAATCCAAAACTCGTCTGAAATTCATGACACTTGGCATGCTATCATGGAGCGGCATCAACATGTGGTGGTAGAAATTTTGTCCCATTTGGGGCAGGTTTGGGTATATGCTTCTCACAAACTGGAGCTTCTCACAACAAGCATGATGGTTTTCGGTAGGGAACGTCCCACCTTTGGGGACGAAACAATATCCATTGCCTCTTATTGCTTTGAATTTTTTTTGTTATGTCAACATAGAACAACATGAGTGTTGTGTGAATTTTTGTGATTCTGGGGGTTCGTTTGGACTTGTTTATGTTATCCTTGGGTGCATGCTTAGGTCCCATGCAAGAAATGGGAATGAATTTCAAACACCAGGGCACCGTTGATTGCCGGCAAAACATTGAGATGCCTGGTTTTTAAATTCTAGTAAATCCAAAACTCGTCTGAAATTCATGAAAGTAGGCATGCTATCGTGGAGCAGCATGAACATGCCGTGGTACATATTTTGTCCCATTTGGGGCAGTTTTGGGTATATGCTTCTCACAAACCGGAGCTTCTCACAACAAGCATGATGGTTTTCGGTAGGGAACGTCCCACCTTTGGGGATGGAATGATATCCATTGCCTCTTATTGCTTTCATTTTATTATCGTGTCAACATAGAACAACAAGAGTGTCGTGTGAATTTTTCTGATTCTATGGGGGTCGTTTGGACTTGTTTATGCATTAACTGAGTTTTCAATGCATTTAAGTGCATAATTCAAATTTGAACTACATTCACATGCTCCAGTGCATATAAATTGGTTGAAAAATCAAATATGTGTCC